>NC_049198.1:78497172-78557172 GCF_009769625.2 Cygnus olor | reverse complement strand
TTTCATTAGTGTTTAGGAAAGCCTTTGGAATTATAGATGGCAGAAATATTAATAAAAATAATACATCTTTCAGCAAAGAGAACCACATTTACTTGGGCTGTGAGGATGTTAGGCAAGGCCTCGAACATCAAGAGCCATGGTTGATTTCATAAACTTTATACATATGAACAAGAGACTCCATCTTCTACAAGTGGTTCTTAGTCAGCAGATGATTATTAAGTGAAATGCTTGCGATCCATTGGCTACCTTATCAGCCTTAAACAAGACTTATGCATCCAGGTCTGTATGTGTCCAGATAGTGTCTGGATTGTGTCCAGGTCTGGAGACCCCAGCACAAGAAGGATGTGGGCTTTTAGAGCAGGTCCAGAGGAGGGCCTCAAATGTCATCAAGGGGCTGGAGCACCTTTCCTATGAAGAAAGGCCTGAAGAGTGGGGGCTGTTTAGCCAACAGAAGAGAAGGCTCCAGGGTGACCTCATTGCAACTTTTAAGTACTTGAAGGGAAGTTATAAAAAAGATGGAGAACAACTCTTTGCTCAATTAGATATTGACAGAATGAGGGAGGAATGGTTTTAAATTGAAAGAGGGGAGATTTAGATTAGAGGTTAGGAGGAAATTCTTCACTTGGAAGGTGGTGAGGCACTGGAACAGGTTGCCCAGAGGTTGTGGATGTCCCATCCCTGGAGGTGTTCCAGACCAGGCTAGATGAGGCTCTAAGCAACGTGGTATGGTGGGAAACCATCTGTTGGACATGAAGACAGGCCTCCCACCTTAACACAACTTCTGCCCTGAGTACTTTAACCTGAACTCCAGTTACAACTTCTTGTGAGGGTGACTTGCACTCAGTGGTTCTGAGAAGGGACACACTGAAAACAAATTTTAGGATACTGTAGCAGACACAGTCAGCATTTTACCTTATTGTTTCTTGGATGTTATCCAACCTCTCAGTTGATGGCTGTAGCTTTAAAAGTTATGTTCCAGCTCAGACTTGGTGAAGAACCACAGCAAAAACACAGATGTCAATAGAGTGGTGGCTAGAGGCTGTCTAATTTAGTAATTAAAAAGAAAAAAAAAAAAAACAAACAAACAAACAAAAAAAAAACAGAATCCCAACAAAACAATGGCACAAAGAAAACATCCACTTCCTCTTCTATTCTCACTCTTCAAACAAAATCTTTCATTTCCATATAGCTATGAACCCACAGATATTTTCTTCAAATCCCACTTACAAGAAATTAAATTTTAACAGCCTTTTATCATTAAGCCTCTCACTCAGATTTTTGAACCTAATACCAAGATTTTAATATACTAATTCAATTATGTAGTGTTATGTGTAATATTCTTAGGTCAAATGGAAATAAATAAATAAATAAATAAGTAAATAAATAAAACCATCTTTCTCATCTGCCTTACTTTCACCAGGTCTGCATAGTTTTTTTTGCCTCTTACCTACTTTATCAACACTTTTGC
Organism: Cygnus olor; assembly: GCF_009769625.2. Lineage (NCBI taxonomy): Eukaryota > Metazoa > Chordata > Aves > Anseriformes > Anatidae > Cygnus > Cygnus olor. The sequence continues at coordinate 78,555,704 of NC_049198.1, read as the reverse complement.
ATGTTACACAACTAGTAAACTCACACTTCTACATCTAAGTAATCTTCTTCCAGTTGCTGAATAAATTTCAGTACAACTGCAAAATATACCTAAAAATGACATCACAGTATACTTAACATTGCAAAGCTTTTTTAAAAGAACCATAGTCTACATGTGCAAATAAAAAGATAAGAGTGTCAATAAATGGCAAATAGAATATTACAATAAATTTTAAGAGAGTTTGACCAAAAGTAGAATAAATGTATTTCAAAACATGATTGAAATTCTGACATCCTAAGAAGCCTTCATTAAAATTGGTGAACACCTTGAATTCTTTCATTAGTACTTATATTTTAGGTTTTCCTCAGTGCTTAGGACAATGTATTTACAATTATACATAACATTTACTGTAGCCTACTAAATGATACTTTCCTTGACAGTGTTTCAATAAGCAACCTTGAATCCTCCAACAATATGCTTTGCCACAAGCTTTGACAGCTTGGAGATCACTGTTTAAATGTCTACTGCACTGTTGGAGCTCACACAGCTCAGCATGTATGTGTCCAGATGAGGTCTGAGAACAAACAATACCTCTTTCCTTTCTAAGAACAAATCAAATTATCTACACCTCAAAGAAAGCACTTTTTAATAAATGTCTCTCACTTATTCCACGTGTCATCACCATTCTGAAATAAACTTAAATCAACAGAAGATGAAAAATAAGGTAGAAAGAGCATAAACAGCCTCATGCCCTTACTTGCCTTTCAATAACCTACTCTCTAGATTTTACCTTTTTAAAAGATTATCAAGTCTTTAGACACTCAGAGAACTCTCCTGCCAGTCAGTGGCAGGATGAATAGAAAGAATTGGTCAGAGCTTCCAAAAAGTTTGAAAGGAAAAAAAAAAAACATAAGAAAAGCATGAAGGCATGTGAGAATCAGTTTCTTGGGGTGCAACTTAAAGCCACCCATACAAACCTTCTGTGATGTGCAGAATTTAGAAAGGTAGCTGAAATGGATGAAGAAATGGGAAAGGAATGATCATAACCCTGTCCCTATTGTGGCATCTGATGAAACACAAGTACATTCATAAACTTACCTGTTCTCCACAACAGTTTTCCTCAAATACTTAAGAAACAATTAACATAAACTATTATTTGAGAGAAAATAGCAAAACAATATTTGTCTTGAAAATATTATAAATAATTAAGATTTTGTGCTTATGTTTACTAAAATAAGATCAGAGTTTTGCACTTTTACTATTCAAAATAAACTTTAGTAGACTAATTGTGTTCTGGCTGCATATTTTAAAACTAGTAGTCAAATATCTGGAGGGGCTGTCAGTGGTAAGGGTTAGGTATTATTATTTGCGGGCTTACATGGGGAGTTTGATGGTTAGTGTTACCAGCCTCTGAGTTCAATTTCAGCATGGCATTTCAAAACTCTTAAGGCTTACTTTTCCCAATTAAAGATTATGGAAAAAGGCCTGGTGAGCCTGGAGGGTTTTGAATTGTGCTTGTCGAACATTAAGCAAACATGAGTATCTCCAGTCTCACAAAGCTCTGATAAAACTATGTGTATATAATTAGATTAATCAACTGGAAACATTATGTGGTGTACGTCAAGGGTAGTTTCATAACAAACAGTGCTAAGAAAATATTAACTACTCACTAATGCTTCAGTCTATGTGACTACCACGCATATTAAAAAAATGTATCTTTTCGGGGCAAAATGCAATTCAAGTCACAATAATATATTTTCACATAGCTTTCTGATAAACAATCTTCATGAGCTTTCTCATCTGCAAATGAAATATCCTCAGCATGCCACCAGTCCATTAGGTGTGTATTTATCCTTCAGTTTTTAATTTATGCCACTTGCGATAAAAGTCAATTTTCCTAATCAGAATATATCCATCATGATTAGAAAGTAGGCTTGGGCAAATTTGTATGGAATCAGTTTAGAAAAAGACAAATTTACATAAAATACATTGTATGCTAATACAATATCTAACGTGAATGTTCGATGGTCGGAATTAAAACTTCTCCACTATATCACAGAATCACAGAATCATCTAGGTTGGAAGAGACCTCCAAGATCACCTAGTCCAACCTCTGACCTAACACTAACAAGTCCTTCACTAAACCATATCACTAAGCTCTACATGTAAATGTCTTTTAAAGACCTCCAGGGATGGTGACTCAACCACTTCCCTGGGCAGCCCATTCCGATGCCTAACAACCCTTTCGGTAAAGTTCTTCGTAATATCCAACCTAAACCACCCCTGGCGCAACTTTAGCCCATTCCCCCTTGTCCTGTCACCAGGCACGTGGGAGAATAGACCAACCACCACCTCACTACAGCCTCCTTTAAGGTACCTGTAGAGTGCAATAAGGTCACCCCTGGGCCTCCTCTTCTCCAGGCTGAACAACCCCAGCACCCTCAGCCGCTCCTCATAAGACTTGTTCTCCAGACCCCTCACCAGCTTCGTTGCCCTTCTCTGGACTCGCTCGAGCACCTCCATGTCCTTCTTGTAGTGAGGGGCCCAAAGCTGAACACAGTACTCGAGGTGCGGCCTCACCAGAGCCGAGTACAGGGGGACAATCACTTCCCTAGACCTGCTGGCCACACTGTTTCTTATGCAAGGCAGGATGCTGTTGGCCTTCTTGGCTACCTGAGCACACTGCTGGCTCATAGTCAGCCGACTATCAACCAATACTCCCAGGTCCTTCTCTGCCAGGCAGCTTTCCAACCACTCATCTCCCAGCCTGTAGCTCTGCTTGGGGTTGTTGTGCCCCAGGTGCAGGACCCGGCACTTGGCCTTGTTGAACTTCATACAGTTGGCCTCAGCCCATCGGTCCAGCCTATCCAGATCCTCTTGCAGAGCCTTCCTACCCTCGAGCAGATCGACACATGCACCTAACTTGGTGTTGTCTCCAGACTTACTGAGGGTGCACTCGATCCCCTCATCCAGATCATCGATAAAGATGTTAAAGAGAACTGGCCCTAGTACTGAGCCTTGGGGGACGCCACTAGTGACTGGCCTCCAACTGGATTTGACTCCATTCACCACGACTCTTTGGGCCTGGCTACCCAGCCAGTTTCTAACCCAACAAAGCGTACGTCAGTCCAAGTCAAGAGCAGCCAGTTTCTTGTTGTGGGAATGTTGTGGGAAACATTGCCAAAAGCCTTACTGAAATCAGAGTAGACCACATCCACAGCCTTTCCCTCATCCACTAAGCACATCGCTTTGTCACAGAAGGAGATCAGATTCGTCAAGCAGGACCTGCCTTTCATAAACCCATGCTGACTGGGTCTGATCGCCTGCTTGCCCTGCAAGTGCCACGTGATGACACTCAAGATAATCTGCTCCATGAGCTTCCCTGGCACTGAGGTCAAACTAACAGGCCTATAGTTTCCTGGGTCTACCCTCCGGCCCTTCTTGTAGATGGGCGTCACGTTTGCTAGCCGCCAGTCAACTGGGACCTCTCCTGATAGCCAAGACTGCTGATAAATGATGGAAAGCAGGTTGGCCTGCTCCTCTGCCAGTTCGCTCAGTACCCTCGGGTAGATCCCATCCAGCCCCATCAACTTGCGTACATCCAAGTGCTGTAGCAGATCGCCAACCATTTCCTCTTGGATTGTGAGGGCCACATTCTGCTCCCCATCCCCTTCCACCAGCTCAGGGTACTGGGTATCCAGAGAACAACTGGTCTTGCCACTAAAGACTGAGGCAAAGAAGGCATTAAGCACCTCAGCCTTTTCCTCATCTCTTGTCACTAAGCTTCCCCCCACATTCAGTAAAGCATGGAGATTCTCTTTAGTCCTCCTTTTTGTGTTAATGTATTTATAAAAACATTTTCTGTTGTCTTTAACAGCAGTAGCCAGATTGAGCTCCAGATGAGCTTTGGCCTTTCTAATTTTGTCCCTACACATCCTAACAACATCCTTATAATCCTTCTGAGTGGCCCGCCCTCTTTTCCAAAGATCATAAACCCTCTTTTTTCTCCTAAGCTCAAGCCACAACTCTCTGTTCAGCCAGGCCGGTCTTCCATGCCGGCTTGTCTTTGGGCACGTGGGGACAGACCGCTCCTGAGCCATTAAGATTTTCTTCTTGAGGAGTGCCCAGCCTTCCTGGACTCCTCTGCCCTTCAGAACTGCCTCCCAAGGGACTCTGCCAACCAGTGTCCTGAACAGCTCAAAGTCTGCCCTCCGGAAGTCCAAGACAGCGGTTTTACTGATCCCCTTCCTGACTTCGCCAAGAATAGAGAAATCTACCATTTCGTGGTCACTCTGCCCAAGACAGCTCCCAACCACCACATCTCCCACCAGTCCTTCTCTGTTTGTGAACAGAAGGTCTAGTGGGGCACCCCCCCTGCTAGGCTCACTAACCAGCTGCATCAGGAAGCTATCTTCCACTCTCTCCAGAAACCTCCTAGACTGCTTTCTCTGGGCTGTGTTGTGCTTCCAGGATATGTCTGGGAAGTTGAAGTCCCCCACGAGAACGAGCGCTGATGATATCGCAACTTCTGCCAGCTGCCTGTAGAATTCCTCATCTGTCTCCTCATCCTGGTTTGGCAGTCTATAACAGACCCCCACCAGGATGCTTGCCTTGTTGGCCTTCCCGCTGATCCTAATCCATAGGGACTCAACCTTATCATTCCCGGTCTCAGCCTTGAGTTCCACAACATCAAAACACTCTCTAATATAGAGAGCCACACCACCATCCCTTCTTTGCTGCCTGTCCCTCCTGAAGAGCCTATAGCCAGACATTGCAGCACTCCAGTCATGAGAGTGGTCCCACCACATTTCTGTGATGGTAATCAAATCATAGCCTGCCTGCTGCACGATGGCTTCCAGCTCCTCTTGTTTGTTACCCATGCTGCATGCATTAGTGTAGATGCACTTCGGCTGGGCCATTGCCTTCTCCCCCGGCCTTGCCATTGTTCCCCCTGGCACACCTCTAACAAGCCTTATTTCAGCCCCGTCCCCCTTTTTACCTAGTTTAAAGCCCTCTCAATAAGCCCTGCCAGCTCCTGGGCTAGGATCCATTTTCCCCTTAGAGATAGGTGGGACCCGTCTGCGGCCATCAGGCCAGGTGCCGAGTAAAGCGTCCCATGGTCAAAAAAATAACAAAATTTCTGTGTTAGCACCAGCCTCTAAGCCATGTGTTTATCAGGTGGGCTTTCCATGTCCTCTCTGTACCCCTCCCTGCCACTGCAGGGATGGACGAAAACACCACCTATACTCCCGCTTCATCCACTAACCGTCCCAGTCCCCTAAAGTCCCGTTTGATAGCCTTCAGGCTTCTCTCTTCAGTATTACCACTGCCAGCCTGGACTATCAAAAGAGGATAGTAATCAGGGGGGCAAACCAGGTTGGGAAGCTTTCTGGCAACATCCCTGACCCTGGCCCCAGGGAGGCAGCAGACTTCCCTACGGGTAGGGTCAGGCCGACAAATAGCGCCCTCTGTTCCCCTGAGAAGGGAGTCGCCTACAACGATTACCCTTCTGTCTTTCTTGGTGGAGGCAATCTTGAGGCGTGGAGTTGACTTCCTCACCCTAGGCATCCTCCTGGGTAGACTTTCTACCTCGTCCTCTCCCACCAGTCTCTCAAGCTCCAGGGCCTAAAATCTGTTCTATAAGGGCACCTGGGAAGATGGGGCCGGTAGGGGGGGGCGTTGCCTGTGAGGTCGAGCAGGGACCTGTCTCCATTCCTCCTCAACTCCTAGGTCCCCTCCCTCTGCCCGACAGCAACAGGGCAGGGGGTCCACCCCCATTTGGGGTGTCTTACCCTGGTACCTCTCCTTCAGGCCTTTCAGGGAGTTGCTCCACCAGTCTATCTCCCGCTGACACTCCCTGATGGCCCTCAACCTCCTCCTTGAGCTCTGCCACCAGGCAGACCAGGTCATCCACCTGCTCGCACCTCACACACACACAGTATCTGCCTCCCTCAGATGGTAGCAACAGGCTCAGACACTCCCTGCATCCAGAGACCTGAACTGCTGCATTTTTGAGCAGGCAGGCAGTCTGGGTGGTTACAGACTTTCTAGAGAGAGCTCTCTGCCTAGTGTAGACCATTGCGGCCTAGCTAGTGGTAGACAGCCATTAGATGAGTTGTTCTTATGGGCGGGGCGGAACGCTCTGCCCTGCCTGAGTGTGCCCTGCCTGCGCAAACTGCCGCGCCAACTGCCGCACCCCGCCCTTCTGACATGCCACGCCCTGTTTGCCCATCCTGTTCGCTGCGCTCCTGGTTGCTCGCGCTCCCTAGGGGCTGCTTTTGAACATCAGGGTAGAGAGGCATTGCTGGCTCCGCCCGCGCCTCATCAGCCTCCCTCACGAGGGCTGCCGGGTCCTGGCGGCTCCCTCGGCTGCCTCGAGTGGCCTCGATGCCGGAAAAAAAGCCCTGCCTGCCTCGATCCCCCACTCCGCTACAGAACGCGTCTGCCCCGAGCTGATTGCCTCGGCGAATATCCCTTTGGCCAGTTGGGGTCACCTGTCCTGCTTCTGTCCCCTCACAGCTCCTCCTGCACGCCCAGCCTCCTTGCTGGCAGGGCAGAGTGAGAAGCTGAAAAGTCCTAGACTCAGCGTAGGCACTGTTCTTCAACAATTCAAACAATTAGGAGATATTTCATCTCAGCAAGAGTGGTCAGGCATTGGAACGGGTTGCCCAGGGAAGGGGTGGCGTCCAAGTCCCTGGGGGTGTTCAAAGAAATGTTGGACCTGGTGCATAGCGACATGGTTTAGTGGGTGACATTGGTAGCAGGGTGATGGTTGGACCAGATGATCCTGGAGGTCTGTATCAACCTTAATGTTTCTATGATTCTGTTACACTGATCAGAGGCTAGAGCCTGGGCTGGAAAAGGTCATGTGGAACATGGGGAACAAGGTAGGTAGGGCTGCAATTTGCTAGGTCCTGCATTTTTGCCACCTAACCTCACCCATAAAAGTGGCCTAAAAGAAAGCCGGAGAGGGACTCTGTCAGGGTGTGTAGCCATGGAACCAGGAATCATGGCTTTGAACAAATGGAGGGAAGATTTAAATTACATTTGACGTGGGGAAGAAATTCTTCACTCAGAGCACAAAGTGCACATGGGAATTAGGGCTGAAGATGCCCCCATTGTCCAGGCATCTTCCAGGCTATTTCCAACACAGCCACCCAAATTTGGACACTCATGGGCCACTGCATCACAGAGGCTTGCTGAGGTCACAGTGGCCACCACTGTCTCACCTTTGCTGTGGGCCCTATAAAACAGGCCCCCCTGCTGCTGGCCCGCCGCTCACTCAGCTACTAGGTCCTCTGACAGCCAGCATTTGTGGCAGGAGGAAGACCAGAAGCAGCAAGGCGAGAGGCAGTCCTCTTTAGTGTGAGAGGACAGTGATGCAGTCCCAGGAAGCACCAAGAAGGAAGGCAGCTGTTGAGAAGGAGAAGTGTCATGGGCGGAGGCAGAGCACCGGCGGCACAACAGACACCAGTGCCCAAGGGAGCTCTGGCGCGCAGCCCACAGACACCCATAAGTGGTACCATTGGCGCCACAATGATGCGGGGAACAGGCCAGCCCCTCAACCACACCGTGACAGGGGGCCTGGGCCTTCTCCTAGCCACAACGGCGGTGTGAGGCAAAGGCAGGAACATCAGCCAGACAGCCACAAGGAACACAGGCGTGACTATAGTGCACAACACAGTGTGGGACCCAAGCATGGCCATAAACCAGATGGCAGCGTCAGACCCACAAATGGAAATGAAGCACAGAGTAGCACGGGACCTAGGTGTGGAAGTGAACCACCCCATGGTTTGGCACCCCGGCCTGAAAAGTCTCCTGAACAAAGACATCGCGTGCGGCCAGGCCCCAGCAAGGATGGGCTCAAACTTCAGCAACTCCAAGCTGTGCACCATCCTTCCCCTAAAGCAGACAGCGACTCGGGACATGGGCCTTATAATTCACACAATGGTCACGTGGGGCGAAGGCAGGAACATCAGTCAGACAGCCGCATGCAGCAGAGGCGTGCCCATAGTCCACAACACAGTGTGGGACTCAGACATGGCCAGAAACCAGATGGCAGCATCAGACCCACAAACAGAAATCCACCACACAGCGGCATGGGACCTACGCGCGGAAGTGAACAACCCTGTGGTTCGGCACCCCGGCCGGAAAGGTCTCCTGATCAAAGGCATCATGTGCCGCCAGGCCCCAGCAAGGACTGGCTCAAACATCAGCAACTCCAAGCCGTGTGCCGTCCTTCCCTTAAACCAGACAGCAACTCAGGGCAAGGGCCTTCCAACTGTCACAACGATGGCATGGGGCAAAGGCAGGAACATCGGCCAGACAGCCACACAGAGCAGAGGCAAGCCTATCAAGCAAGGCCAGACACCTATAAGCGATACCATTGGCACCGCAATGATGCGGGGAACAGGCCATCCCCTCAAACACACAGTGACAGGGGGCCTGGGCCTTCCCATAGTTGCAACGGTGGCATGGGGCAAAGGCAGGAACATCAGCCAGAGAGCCGCGGGGAGCACAGGCGTGCCTATCACACGGAACACAGTGTGGGACCCCGCCAGGGCCGTAAAACAGATGGCAGCGGCAGACCCACCCATGGAAATCAACTTGACAGTGGCATGGGACATAGGCATCGAAGTGGACAACGCCGTGGTTTGGCACCCCAGCCTGAAAAATTCCTGGATGGAAGGCATCCCGTGCGGAGAGTCCCAAGTAAGTACGGGCTTGATCATCAGCCACTCTGAGCTGTGCGCAGTCCTTCCCATCAACCATACAGTGACTGTGGGCCTCAGCCTTACCATTCACACAACGGCGGTGTGGGGCAAACGCAGCAATATCAGGCAGAGAGCCGCAGGGAGCACAGGTGTGCCTATCATACGGAACACAGTGCAGGAGCCAGCCAGGGCCATAAAACAGATGGCAGTGTCAGACCCACGCATGAAAATCAACCCAACAATAGCATGGGACCAAGGCGTGGAACTGGATGACCCCCTGGTTCGGCACCGTGGCCTGAAAACATGCTGGATGGAAGGCATCCTATTTGGACAGTCCTGGGCAAGGACTGGCTTAGCCTTCTGCCCAACACCGTGGAGGTCATGGAGCTGGATCCACCAGAAGATGTGGAGGAACTGATGGAAGTGGATCCACCTCGGCCAGAACAGACCTAGGACTCCCGCGGCATGTCTTTGCTCTCTGCTCTCCAAGCGCACAAAGAGCATCGCAGGAGTTCCCAGCCAGCCCCCTACTCGTCGTCGTGCAGGCTCCATCCCAAGCATTAGCTTGGAGCCCCCAAACACCATGGACATGCCGCAGAATTACCTGCAAGTTGTCCCAGCACTAAACCACTCTGTTGCTGAGTCTCAGGGGTTGCGAGTGCTTCTTTTCCATCCCCCAGCCCTTGTGCGAGAGGTGGCATCCCTTCTGCACAGAGCCTTGAGGAGGAACACAAGAGAGGACACAGCTTCCTTCGGGCTGCTGCACTGGGGTGACAGCAGGAGTCCCCGAGGGCCACCGTGCACCTCTAACATTTGTGAAAATAGACTGAGGGGTGAAAATAGCACTGTGTAAGCGATTATAGGTGGCTAATTTCTTATCCTAGGAGTGAGTTTCTATAGATGAGTAATTGGTAATGACAGACGTGGAGAAGGCTGAGGTACTCAACAACTTCTTTGCCTCCGTCTGCACTGGTAGGCGGGCTTCCCAAGTCTTTCATTTCCCTGAACCTGTAGATGGAGGCTGGGGGAGCAAAGTCCCACTCACTGTAAGTGAAGAGCAGGTTCGAGACCGCCTGATGAATCTAAACAACAGGTACAGCTCTATGGGACCCGATGACATGAATCCCAGGGTCCTGAGGGAACTGGCTGATGTAGTTGCCAAGCCTCTCTCCATCCTAATTGAAAAGTCCTGGCAGTCGGGCAATGTCCCTGGTGAGTGGAAAAGGGGAAACATCACGCCCCTTTTTAAAAGGATGAGAAAGTCAGGTCGTTTAGAAAGCAGAGGAACTCCTACTCAGACTGGGGAGGGAGAAGAAGACGAGATAGGCTACTCCAAAGTGGCTGGGCCATCAGAGGAACAGGAAGACGAAGTGGAAGATAGCATAAGGGCATCAAGACCTACCCGAGGCCTATACCAGCATGAGCCTAACTGGGAATGAGTGGCAAAAGCACCCTATTATGACTGGCCCGGATGCTCCGTGCATCCTTGGCATAGGCTACCTCAGGAGAGGATATTTCAAGGACCTTTTTTCTTCAGGGAGCCAATATATGCAGGGGACAGCCGGAGATGATTTTTCCCACTTGTTCACTCTCCCTTTCTCCTTCACCCACCTCTTCTCTTCCAGGCTAGTTACAATAGCTCTTCAGGTCTTTGAATATCCTGGGGATGTTCAGACCAGCATGTTCTTATTGTAACATCTCCTGAGTCCGCCTCAGGTATTGTCCAAGGTTAACCAACTACTTAGGAATGCCATCCAGAGATCTGTTCTGAGGCAGAAGAGTTATGAGTAGCAGGCAGTGTCGGAGGATATGGGCAGGCATCTAGAGCAGTGGACACCTCCAGTGCTTTGGAAATTCACCCTTGAACAGGTGCAAAATCCTAAAAAAATGGAAGAATGAAAGTCTTGAAAAAGGTGTGTCATCACCCCTAGCAATTCCAGAGAGACACAAATAACTGCAACATGCTGGGGCTTGGCCCAATGCAATTGCTCACCACCCGCTGGCCGATGCCCAGCCTGTCCCCGAGCAGCCGGTACCTCTGCCGTCCCCCAGCCAGCCACCCCACAGTACTTGTCCAGCATGATGCCGTATGGTACGGAACACCCCTTTGGCCAGTTAGGGTCAGCTGTCCTGCTTCTGTCCCCTCCCAGCTCCTGCTGCACCCCCAGCCTGCCCGCTGGCAGGACAGAGCGAGAAGCTGAAAAGTCCTTGGATTAGTGTAAGCACTGCTCTGCAACCAGTCAAACAGCAGTGTGTTATCAACATTATTCTCATCCTAAATCCAAAGCACAGCACCCTACCAGCTACTAGGAGGAAAATTAGCTCTATCCTAGCCAAAACCAGGACACACCACAGCACATGGTATGGAATATCCCTTTGGCCAGTTGGGGTCATCTCTCCTGCTTCTGTCCCCTCACAGCTCCTCCTGCACGCCCAGCCTCCTCGCTGGCAGGGCAGAGTGGGAAACTGAAATGTCCTTGACTCGGTGTAAGCACTGCTCTTCAACAATTCAAACAAGTAGGAGACATTTCTTCTCAGCAAGAGTGGTCAGGCATTGGAACGGGTTGCCCAGGGAAGTGGTGACGTCACCATCCCTGGGGATGTTCAAGGAAAGGTTGGACCTGGTGCATAGGGACATCATTTGGTGAGTAACATTGATAGCAGGGTGATGGTTGGACCAGATGATCTTGGAGGTCTGTATCAACCTTAATGTTTCTATGATTCTGTTACACTGATCAGAGGCTAGAGCCTGAGCTGGAAAACATCATGTAGAACAATTTGTATTTCTCCTTAAATCCTCCATGAACTATAAAAATGCAATGCAGTGTTATGTGCCCCCTTGACCTGTGTCAGCCACATTTTGACCACTTACATCCAGCATCATGCATGTTGTGAGATCACACCCTCTGAAACAACGACTCCACTTCACTAAAACATTCCATAGAAGCAGAAACCGATCCAAAATAAGTGCAAGGTATGACACACTGTAACACGTTGCTTGACACCAACATGGCATTATATTGATGCACTGATTGAACTGGAAGAGTTGTCACTCAAGCTCCAAAACAATCTGTAATGTTAACAAACGCCAGGTGAGTGGCTGTGAGTGCTGCATAAGGAGCATTGCAGAAGCATTGTCCTCTGGGGTCAAGTCATGCACCCTGTACTTTTCCTGTCACTTCAAGCACTCCCCATTCCCACTTTTTCCTGCATGCACAGGCCACTGGTTTACTGACAGGTGCACTATGGACGGTATTGATTGCAAAAGTATACAGAGAGGTAATAGTATGGAGAGTGCTGTAGATTGAGGGTAAATAATGTTCATCTTTGAGCTGTGCTCACCAGCACTGTTCTGTGGTGAAAGCTTAACCAATTTTTAACTTTTCTGTCAAAAGCGTAATAGCAAACTTCCCCTCCTAGCCTACACTGTTGGCTCAGAAAATTCATAAATTAGCCTGTAGGAATCCACGTGTATTCATGTGACCAAGCAATCTTGCTTTTAAAAACACTATCAAATATTAAAGTTTTTATATAAGACTATGCAGATATATCACATTTTAAATATAATTACATTTTAAATATAATTACAGTTTAAATATATTACGGCAAGTGGCATAGCACCTGGAATGTGTAAATCTCCGTATAGAGCAGCTTATCTTCACTCACAGTGCCTCAGGCAGCAGTTAGCCAAGGACTCAATGAATTGAAACAAACAGGTTGAGCTAAGTCTGCTTTTAAGACTTTGAATTTTGGGGTTATTCTGGCAGTCCGAGAAGTGACAAGCACCCCTCTACACTTCTGTAAAAACAAATTCTTCAGCATTATGCTTAATAGCCTACTCAAAATCTATATTTGAGGTAAAATGTAAAGGTGAAGTTTGGGATTCTGTTGTATTAGTCTTAGCACTTAGGTAAGTTTCTAAATCAGATGACTGAGTATATCCTTTTGTCATGAAATCTAAAGAATAAATTATTCTTTAAGCAGCTGTGGCTTGTGGTTTTGTTGGTGGTGGTTTTGTTGTTTTGTTTTTAATAATAAAAAATCCTGTGCGTCAGACTAGCTATACTTACTCAGTTACTCTCCGTTACTTAATCCCTGCACTTGAAGCAAAAGAGGAAAGAAAACTCCAAAGATAACTGTTAACAAGATTAACAGATAGACCTCTAGAAGCAAGAGAGTTTTTGAGCAATTTCCCAAGCCTTTCCTCTTGTCATGTCACTTTCTACATCCATTACTAGTCAACATAGTACTCTGTTAGTGAAGGAAGCTTCTTAAACACGTTACTTTCTGAGCACTTTTTTTACTTTCTTCACATCTTTGTATATCTGCAGAGCAACATAAGCATTTTTATTTTAAAAAGCTAAATTTAACATTTTCTTCACACGGGCAACACCGCCACATTGGAGTGTTAACTGCTCTTAAATGCTTCTGTAGCACATTTCCTGCCAGACTGCTATATGAGGTAGGGTGGTATGCAGCAGTTGAACATCAAATATGTTCAATCTATCAGCTGCCTTGGATAACCATGAACAAGTCTTGACAATGGCCCACCTACAAAACAGGGCACAAATAGCACCCCTTGACTTTCCTACTAGTTATTCATAAAAGATGTTATCACTAATTGAATGAATTTTGAAGTTAAAAAAAATAAATAAATTCCTCTCAACAGAGGCTAATAGTGAAAGCTGGGAACACTAACTCTGTCAGAAACCTTGTATTTTCTCAAAACCAGAAGTTTGTGAAAACCAGAATAAATCACTGCAAAGCATACATGAAGTCAGTCACACATCACAGAAAGAAATCTGATGTTTCTTACCTTATTTTGAAGATATAAAGGATCTTGCACATCTTCAGATGTGCACAGAAGGATGATTGGAGAATTCTGGAAAAATTAGAAGTAGCTTTTTTTTTTTTTTCTCCAGTTCTCTGTTGCCCAGGAACACTTTCCAGGTAAGGCTTTGTGTTCTGGGCTGAGTGCTATAACAAACCAAACCCATTTAATTCTTTTACTGAAGTAAATAAATAAATAAATCAGTTGACCTGCCTATGCAGTCAAGAGTTCCTTAAACAAGAATTGTAAACACACTACTATCAGTAAATGACTTGACCATACTTTCCAATATCAAGCAGTTACAGGGCTTAAATATGCCAGTATATAGATTTTGAAAGTCCTTTAACTGTTGAACTCATTTTGTTATTCTGCAATGACCTTAGTTAGTGTCTTACAGTATTAGTGGGTTTTGGTCATGGATATTGATTTTGAAAATAGAATCTTGGTTGTATTATATACTGTATCACTGGCCTAAAGTGTAAATAACAATAATAATGATAATGATAATGATAATGATGATGATAATAATAATAATAATAATAATAATAATAATAATAATAATAATATAAAGAAAACCAGATTTTTTTACATCTTTGACTGAATTTTCTTGTAGATTTTAAACCTTTAGCTATAGCTGTTTTTTTGTTGTTTTATGATGCAAAATGCTCTGCAAACATATATGGAAGAGGGTGCTATATAACTGCAGTGACAGAGAATTACAAGCAAGTTTTATGCATTAAGAAAGGGAAATAAAATAGTCTTGCTCCACTGATTACAGATTCTTTCTAATAAATGTTGTGCTTCTAGAAGCAAGGAAATGGATAACTAGAAAATTTTCACGGTTTACTTATTTACAGTTGTCATAAATACTATCATAGTTTTCTTATTTCACAAAACAAACAAACAAACAAACAAACAAAAGATTTTGGACACAGCATTTTGAATTTGTGTCAAGTGACCATACTCACTCCAGGTGTCAAGGGCACCAGAGATAAATTAATATATATTAATTGAGCTAAATAAATATTTCTTTTTTATCTTACTTCAGTCAGGAAAATAAATTTAGATAGCTCAGGTGACTGGTTGGGATACCCAGGATAATCTTACCTTCGGTGCAGTGTTGATCACTAAATGGCATTTCATAAGTAGCATAACAGTATGAACGAACTGCAGCTAACTGCCAGAGTTAAGATGTCATCTGCAATAGAAAAGACCAAAAGCTTTATCTCCTTCATCTAGGGAATTTGTTTGCCAATTATGAAAAATTTAAACTAGGAATCTTTTTGAATTCTCTCAAATGCTGCTTGACACTGACAGCAAGTAATGAAGGAACATATCTATATACATAGATTTTATTTTTTTTATTTTTTTTTTTGGTTAAACAATGCATTTCAGATGCAGCTTTTGCAAGTTTGAAACACCTCTATACCGTAAAGAAACTGATTTACTGTACACAAACCAAACAGTCTTCAGGAATGGCAGAAACTACAAAGCTAATTAAATCTATAGGCTGTTCTCCAGACCTGGGGGCTAATTCTCAAGTGCAAGTCATAACTTGAATCCCTTCTGTCTGTGAATTATCCACTCACTGTATGATCCTAAATAGCAGATACCATGCAGATAGTATGATACTAAATAGTCAGCTGAAGTGCTCTTCAGGTAGCATCTTCATGAGAAAGCTAAAAGAAGGCTTATAGGGTTTTCAGTTTATTTCCTTTACATTTCAATTTCCTAATTTCGGCCATTGAAACCTAATTCTAGACTGCAAATTCTGTCTCCAGAATTATGAGAGGAAACAGACTAATAGAAGACATGTTCACAATAGGTTCATTTTTATTAGGTGTGCCAGAATGATCTCTGAAGGAGAAACTAGATTCACCCACAAAATTAGAAATAATTTAGAAAATGGGAGTTTGTCTACCCTTAATGTGTAAATTCAGCTAGATAAATAAAAGGTACTTTTTTTTTCCAACAGAAAGTACAAAATAATTAAAATAAATGAAATAATTACAATAGTTGAAACTCACTTCATAGATGACAATAATTCTGGAAACAGTAGCATTAACATTAGACTCCAAAAATGCACAATTCATTTGTTTATTCTCACAGCTCTTCCAAAATAGTTATACCAATAAAAATGCTACAGAGACTGTATGTGTTTTTTCTTTGCAGCTTATAGAAAAGTTATTGGACATCTTGGAATTCATTGCCATAAAACATAAGGTGCATCTTGCTTCCCTAATTACTGGGTATATAAAAGATTCAGTGGCAATAAACAGCTGTATATAACCTTTAGAATTCACAGTGATTCGGCATATAGTACTGCATATTATTTCCTGGATTTTGGTTCTTGTAATCACTGTATAAACCATGAACTTAGCTATGTGATTTTATTATAAATGTCTCTGTCTCTGTTACAGTTGTAACAGGCTTCCTAATGGAAGGTTAAGGGAATTGAGTAGATACTAAGAAGAGAAGATGAGACATAGGTTATGACTGTAAGGACCATGGGGTGTGAGCAGGGAACAGTGGAAAATTGAATGTAAAGCTTCTTGTACACAGAAGCGATAAAACACAAGTGACCAATCATTTTTGTTTTGTTATTGTATATAACCAACTAATGTGCCTACTTGGTGTTAGTACACAACTAACACCATGGTAAGGAAAGGAGGGAGTCATTTTTAATAGAACAACATCCACAAAAATTCATAACCACTTTATATTGACAGCGTGGATTACAAATGAAAATAGGTATTGAAGCTTCACAATCGATTAATGGTTAGGAAATGTTTAACAAGACGATATTAAGAAAATTTAATTAGATAAAGGTTGCCTAACTTGCTGTGACATCCATTTATAACGTGATGAAAATATTCTTACAACCATCTATAATGTCTAGTTTCTCAGATGCCATGCCACTGCATATGCATTCCTGTAACAAAAGACTTCATTTTCTTGAAACATGTTATGGCCTGGCCTCATTAATTCAGAAAAAAATAGAATACAATTAAAGAAATCTTCAGGTGTTCTGAAGTCATATGAATTTTGCCCTACTTAATGACGTGCAGTATTATTAGCTTAACTTAGTCCTGTTACTTTACTGTGTTATATATAAACTATTCACATTTTAATTTAAGTGTTTTACTGTATTTTGAGTGTGAGAAATCTAGGTGCAAAGACACAAGGGCATTTTTATTTTAATGGGTACACCATAAAAACATAACCACAATTTCTGGTCATATCAGTGCAGTTACTAAGGCTAACTTTAAAACAATTCCACTATAATATTTTCTCTAAATATTCGTCATACCTCTGTTTTATGAGATGAAGTGAATGTACAAAACAACAACTTTCTCTGTCACTAAGAAAGACAAGAGCAAAGCAATAGTTTATGTCATAGATAACTAATTGCTACATAAAGCCAATATATATGTATTGTAGTTTTGAATCCACTTCAGTCTTTCTGCTTAAATCACAGAATCACGGAATATCCCAAGTTGGAAGGGACCCATAAGGATCATCACGTCCAACTCCTGGCACCACACAGGTCTACCCAAAAATTCAGACCTTATGACTAAAAGCATAGTCCAAAAACTTCTTCAACTCTGACAGGCTTGGTGCCGTGACTACTTCCCTGGGGAGCCTGTTCCAATGTGCAACCACCCTCCCAGTGAAGAACCTCTTCCTGATAGACAGCCTGAACCTCCCCTGTCGCAGCTTGACAGCATTCCCTCGGGTCCTATCACTGGTCACTAAAGAGAACAGATCAGTGCGGCCCCTCCACTCCTCCTCATGAGGAAGCTGTATACCATGAGGAGGTCTCCCCTCCGCCTCCTCTTTTCCAGGTTGAATGGGCCAGGTGACCTCAGCTGCTCCTCACACGTCTTCCCCTCTAGGCCCTTCACCATCTTCGTCGCCCTCCTCTGGACACTCTCCAACAGTTTCACGTCCTTTTTGTACTGTGGTGCCCAGAACTGCACACAGTACTCGAGGCGAGGCCACAGAGTACTGTGCACCAGCGCAGAGTACAGCGGGACAATCACTTCTCTTGATCGACTAGCAGTGCCATGCTTGATGCACCCCTGGGTACAGTTGGCCCTCCTGGCTGCCAGGGCACACTGCTGGCTCATATTCAGTCTGCTGTCAACCAAAACCCCCAGATCCCTTTCTGCCTCCCCAGACTCTCATTGCCCAGTCTGTACATATAGCCAGGGTTGCCCCATACCAGGTGCAGCACCTGGCACTTGCTCTTGTTAAACTTCGTGTGGTTGGTGATTGCCCAGCTCTCCAGTCTGTCCAGATCTCTCTGCAAGGCCTTTCCACCCTCAGAGTCAACAACTCCTCCAAGTTTAGTATCATCAGCAAACCTACTCAGAACACCTTCTAGTCCTACATCCAAATCATTTATAAAAACGTTGAAGAGAACTGGCCCTAAAATGGAGCCTTGGGTGACACCACTAGTGACTGCCTGATGTGGACCCATTTACAACAACCCTTTGAGCCCTGAGCCTTTCAGCCCTTTGAGGCTGAACCCGTCAGCCAATTTTTCACCCATCATGTGATGTTTTTGTCCAGCTGTATGCTAGACATTTTGTCCAGTAGGATCCTATGGGAAACTGTGTCAAAAGCTTTGCTGAAATCCAAAAAGATCATATCAGCTGTTTTCCCTTGATGACTAGATGGGTGATCTTATCATAAAAAGAAATCAAGTTTGTCAAACAGGACCTACCCTTCATGAACCCATGTTGGCTGGGATCAATGACTGCATTGTCCCCCAGGTGTGCTTCAATAACTTCAAGGACAATCTTCTCCGTAATTTTAGCAGGCACTGACATGAGACTGGCAGGCCTGTAGTTGCCAGGGTCCTCTTTCTTGCCCCTCTTGAAAACTGGGACAACATTTGCCAGCTTCCAGTCCAATGGGACCTCTCCAGATTCCCAAGATAGTTGAAAAATAATTGAGAGGTCCCACGATGACGTCAACCAGCTCTCTGAGCACCCTGGGACGAATCCCATCCAGACCCATGGACTTGTATGGATCCAGATGGAGCAGCAAATACTGGACACATTCAGAGTTGGCTGGGAGTTAATCATTCCCACCGTCATGATCCTCCAGCTCAGGACAACCGGGATCCTGAAGTCCCTCATCGGCGTTGAAGACAGAGGCAAAGAAGGCATTAAACGTCTCTGCTTTGTGAGGTGACCATCCCCATCAAGTAGTGGACCTATGTTTTCTCTGGTCCTCCCTTTTCTATTCACGTATTTTAAAAAGCCCTTTTTATTTTCTCCCACAGACCTGGCCAGCTTCAACTCTAATTGGGCTTTGGCCACACAAATTTTCTCCCTACAAACGTGAACAGCATCCCTGTAATCCTTCCATGTTGCCTAACCCTCCTTCCAACAGCCATACACTTTCCTTTTATGCCTAAGCTCCAGAAGAAGATCCCTGGTCAGCCAAGCTGGTCTACTGCCCCGCCTGCTTGACTTCTGATATTTTGGAATTGCCTGATCCTGTGCAGCACTGATGGACACCAAAGCCTTCAAAAGCAGTTTCCCGGGGGACCTTGCTAACTAGTTCCCTGAGCAGCCTGAAATCTGCCCTCCCCATATCCAGGGTTGAAGTTTTGGTGGCAGTTTTCCTCCTGTCACCAAAAATTTTAAACTCACGTGCTTCATGGTCACTATGACTGAGACAGCCCCCAGTTGCCTCATCCCCCACAAGACCGTCTCTGTTCTCCAGCAACAGATCTAGGAGGGCAACTTTCCTAGTCGGCTCCCTTAGCACCTGCACCAAGACATTATCATCAAGGGGCTTTAGGAACCTCCTGGACCTGCTTGGTAGGTTGCCTTGCCTTAAGTAGTTTCCTTAGGCAATTGCCTTGCCTTGCCCTTCCAACTGCGAAGGGCTTTTGTCTACATCATTGTTTTGACTGTCAAGTTCTAGAGCCTCATGCCTGTTAGGTAAGCGTAGTCGGGAAGGGGAGGTGGGCAAGGAAAGGGCTCGCCTACCACCCCAAGCAGAAACCTGCTTCCATTCCCCCTCTTGACCTAGGTCCCCTCCTACTGCCTGTCAGGATGGGGGAACCTTTGTCTTTTGTGTAGTGGCTGCCTGGTGGGGTAGGGGAACCTTTGTTCCTTGTGTGGTGGCTGTCTCATGAGTCTGCCTCAGGGAAGGTAGAGTATGCTTCCACCAGTCAATCTCCCTCTCTGACTCCCTGATGCTCTTCAGCCTACTCACCTCCTCCCAAAGCTCCACCACCAGATTGAGCAATTTTTCAACCTGGGCACACCTCCCACAGGCATACCCATCGCTGCTGCTGTCAGACACTGACAGAAGACTCGGGCACACCCTGCAGCCCAAGGCCCGGATGGCTGCGTGTACCCAAGACCTTCGTCTGGGTAGCCACACCGGTAGCTGTGTATGGAGAGGCCGCAAGAGATGCAGAGGCCATGGCTTTCTGCCGGGTGGATACCATGGCCAGGCTCTTCACGAGCAGGTTGCAACCACCATTAGAAAAGAGCGGTGAGGTGCCCTCCCTGCTCCAACTGCCGCTCCAACTGCCGCGCCCAGCCCTGACTGATGCACCATGCCCTTTACCTGTCCTGGTTGCCGCACTCCCCCAGGGCTGCCTTTGTACGGCCAGGGAGGGGTCGCTGCTCCCTCGGCTGCCTCGAGTGGCCTCAGTGCAGGAAAAATAGCCCTGCCCACCTCAATCCCCCGCTCCGCTGCAGCACACATCTGCCCCAGAGCCGATCACCTCTGGCAATGCTTCCTTAAAATTTCCATGTGTGGTAATGTCTGAAAAGAAGTTCCTGTTAACAGGTTATTAGTGTATTGAGACCATTTCCTTTCACATCTAATATACTTGACAGTTTCTATCATTTATTAGCCAGACTGCAGTCTTGTGGAGTCTGTCCTTTTATTTGCCAGAAGCCTGGCAAAAAGAAGCGCACTTCATAACTGCCTCTTGAAAGAATTCAGTTCTTACAAAACTTCACTTCTTCACATCTTCACACAAATAAAAGCAAAATATTATGCTTGCTGCTGTTTGATAACTAGTAAATCCACTCCTTTTAGCAGCACTCTGAAAATACTAAATATTATTGCTATCTGAACTTAGTGACTTGAAGTCAAACTTGCTTTTTATTATCTTATTACTTGGCACCAAACTGCTGTGGCACATCCTTAATGACATCAGTAAGAAATGTGGTTGTGCACAAAAACCTGGCCAGCAGTTAATGTATCTAGTTTTAAACAATTATAAAAAAGTCACAATATTTGGTTTAATGCATTAGAGAATATTCAATTTTCACACTGAAAATTACAACTTATTGACAAGGCAAAATAACCAGTTGCAGTGTTTGTCTAATGGAATATGATAAAACAGCCTTTTAATATGCATTGTTGCATATTTTCTGAAGATTATAAACAACAGTGGTATAATTTGGTATTAATATGTATGAATTAATTCAAAAACTGTATTGTCATATTAATGATTTAAGGGGTTGTGTGTTGAGCCTGATCAATTTATGGATTTAAACATGTAGGAACATTCCTGTTATTTAGGCAGCTTCCTTTTGTTGTATCAAGAATAGTAATTTTAATGAAGAAAAGCACAATAGAAGATGATTGATTGTCTGCTTTTGTCATGGAGATGAATTATTGCAGAACGCGAACATTAAAAAAAAATAAAGTATCGTTCTATAAACTGTCCCTTGATTCTTTGCTCATTTTGGTGTATTGTTTGCAGACTGTGGCATAGGCTAATACAAAATAGCATAGTAAATAAGGCATTTTGCTGAAGTAAAATTACTTTCTTCACCAGTGAAGCCAGGCTTTCAAAAAATAAAAGTACTGGCCTGCATGCTACATATGAAACATGCAATTTAATCTATGCCAAAAGCAGAGTAACACAAAGTTCACATAGCTATTATCACGATATTAAATTAGTAATAAGAGAACATAATGAAAAATGAAAAACTTTATTTAAGCCATAATGGAAAAGCTGCTCACAAGCAACACAAATTAAAAAGTAATACATTTAATTTTAGACAGCTGGTAGAAATAATTATATTTTTACTCAATCGTCAGTAATTTGTGGATGAAGCCAATTTTTTTTTTTTTTTTTTAGTAAAACTATGCCAAACTATGGTCTTAGAATAGTCATACAAGTGGTAGAAATTTAAAAAAAAAATAAAGAAAAGAAAAAAGAAAAGAAAAAGCTACTTTTGTGTGTTCTCATTTACCTATGAAACAAATTTGCATGAGCTGTCACTGTCTATTTGATTCAAATACTGGTTTATAACTGGACACAACAATTCTAAATGCAGATGATTCTGAAATACTTGCACTTCTAATTAAAAATATACAGTTTTAAAATAAAGTCTCAGAATTAGTCTTATCTTGAATATCTCACAGGTTTGAATGAAAACTTATTTTAAAAGGCCCCTGTAGAATACTTAAAGATTTCATTTAATTATTGTTTTGCTGAGGTTGATTTAGAAACAATATTACAAAGACTGTGAAAAAAAATAATCAGGTAAATCTCTTTTTATATCTTTTTCTGATTCACTGCTACTGTATTCACTTGGAGACAGAACACTTCATTCTAGATACAGCTATCACCTGGTGTTTGCTAAATTGCTGTGAAATTCTTGCAACAGCTGTTTGTTCCTGGGGAAACATTCACTTCATATTGCTGCAATAAACTGATCATTGCCAATTAAATGCCCATTAATTGTGTAAGCAAGGATTACTGCCAGATGTTTACACTAGAAAGAAAAATATCCTTTGCTATTTATTTACCACTTATAACCATTCCCTTTCTTGTATATAATTACATGAAAGTGTTTTATTTTTTAAATATTCAAGAAATTTGGGGTTGAGAGTTAATAAAATACACAGTCTCCCTGGATTTTGTTTAGAAGGATTCTAATATATACTCCTAGCACATGTAATTAAAACTGTAAAGAGGCAAGTACGATACACGCTTTTGTATTAAAATTACTTTTTATATTTAATGATAGATATGTTTTCAAAAACAATTAATTTACTTCTATAAGCAAACAACTTTTTCAAGAAATGTCCAAACATGATATCGCACTACCATCCCCTGACAGCATTTAATCTTTCAATTTCAAATACAATCCCAGAGATTATTTATGAAAGAAATATCTGATGGAGATTGCTATCAGGAATGGTTCGTAAGGACTACCCTTATCATCTGAACTATTTAAGGAGTTTTAAATAAAAACATGACAATATTCTAGGAACTTTTTCCTGCAATGGAAGCTTGAGAAAGAAAGGATGCAATTTTGAGTACTTAATTTTGTTAACTTTTGCTCACAAATATAGCTACAGGACAGGTTATTACTTGCACTCTTAGTGATACGCATTCTAGAGTAATGTTAAAAAATGCATTGAAAAGATGCACTTTATATGGTAGTCATTACAGTGTGAATTAATTTTTTGAATTCCTATAAATAAGATCAGTAAACAAAAGTTCAAAACTGGTAAATAAATTGGCCAAGTTACTGACCTAGTTAAATATATATATATATAAATATATATATATATATATATAGCCATTTACCAATGTTAGGGCTAAACCAAAGGCATTATGATTCCTAAATTGTCTGTAACAGTGCTCAGATATAGAGATAGCCCACCAACTCAGTTTGGCCCAAAATAAAATCTCATGAAAATACTGTGCACAGAAAAGGCCCACCACTTCTGATTGATTGTTAAATTCCTTTATCTAGCTACTGAATGCATCTTTTCATAATGTGTTCTGGGCCAGGCCCAGATTTGAAATAGCATATAGCTCAAAGCTACATGCACAACTTTTATAATTGCAGTAAGACGAATAAGACAGAAAATATATATATAATAAAATATAATAAATATGTATTTATTTATTTATTTTTATTAAGGCCTTTCTGAAACATATGGTGTGAATAGTGCAAGCTTTAGTATTCTATAAAGGAGTTGAGTTTATCCTAGACTCCTCAGGCAAAAAAGCAACAACCTGTCTTCACCAGCTGAAGCATAAAATAACTGGGATGCCATTGATGAAGGTCAAAACACAGTCATTCAAAAAATGTATTGGCAGGTCTCAACAAAACAGACAATGAGACAAGTTCCTGCTGAAGTACTTCCACAATTAGTTCTTACACCAACGTCATTTAATTGATATTAATGAATTGAAAGACACTGTATGACTATAAATCAGAAAAATCCAAAGACCATACAGGAATATGTTAATTTATGAGACAGCATAACAACTATTTGGATAGGAAATATTTGGATAATATTTGGATATATATATATTTGTATATATATATATTTGGATAATATTTGAATAATATTTGGTTAGGAAAATATTTTTGGTTTGTTACTTTTTTTTTTTTTTCCTGAAAATGAGTCATTCTGAGGAGTCATGTTTTAGAATTTACAGCATCTTAGTCAGAAGACAGATTGTGTTAATTTTGAATATGTTGTTATTATGGCTTGGTCATTTTCTGCACCCAAAAAACAAAAGAGGTGTGGAAGACCTGGGTAATATTGGGAGAAGAACTAAGCAGGCAACTATGGGCTTGAAATGCATGACTGATAAAGCATAATGTTCAAAAAGGAACACTAATTTCAAGTAATGCCAAGAATAATTGGTGAAAATACTTTCATCTTCCTTTCATAAAAAATGTATCATTTGTCACATAAGAAATTCTTCCTGAATTATTTTGTGGTCCAGTTTTCTTACTTGATTTCCACTCTTAAATAATTTGTTTACAACCTGTTCCGGAAGGAAAACAGACTGAAATCTGAAATTTTCATCAGAAAGCAGAACTATTATTTTCTTGCAAGCTTTAAATTAGAGTGACTTAATCTCATTCATTAAGCTACACCAACAACATTTCTTAATCAAGTGTCATTAAAATTAAGCATAAAATTTGAAAATGGCTCAATGGCCAGACTTCAGATTTTATACAAACTCAGACCAAAAGCAGAGTGCAAGCTTTCTGCAGAGAATAGCTGACCTACTGAAGCAATTTAACTAGTGTTTCTATGTAGATTTGCTATTTTTTAAAATTTAAAGGGATGTATTTTGTTTTTATTTTTCCCTCCCTTCCCCACCTTGGGTCTTTTTTGAACAGGAATTAATTCAGGTAGTTCCTATGGATTGATTTACGTAGAAGTTCTGAATAAATTGCAACAATTTGGATTTTGGGGACCTCTTTGCTAAAATGATAGGATTTTTTTTTTTTTTCCTGATGTAGTGTTACATATTTTAGATTTTTTAGATTACATTTTTAGGTTAGATTTTTATTTTTTTTTTAAATTGGTGAATAATTAAGATGGCAGTGTAAAGGTGTAAACAAATAAATGCAGTATAAGCCTCTAGGAAAGACAGAGGATCCCCAGTCCCTGTTGCCAAGCCAGCCAGAGACGGGATCAGGAATTGGTCTGCTAATCCTTTCTTGTCCAGGCCAAAGCAAAGGCTACCAATAAAAATAGTTTACATTTATAGTTTATGTTTACCAGGTAATAACTTGAACAGAAATAAATGTCATCTACCATACAATTGCAAACAAATGTAAACATTCACTCTCTCTTGTAGTTTTAGGTTTAATTAAATGCACCTGTAATCTATGCCCAGATGAGCTCTAAAATACATCTGTCAAATAACCTAACAGGTGTGAAAGTACCTCAGGGCAGAGAGAGTCAGAGGGCATGTGTGATTGTCCATTTATATATAAAAGCATATACATATATGCACATATATTTCCTGTGTATATATACATACTAAATGAGCACTCGGAGAGAAAAAATGACTAGATGGAATATTGTTTATTTCACCATAATGAACCACACACCCCTGTTGGAAGGTGACCACAGGACACACTGATCTGTGGAAGACATAAGGCAGCAGCATCTGGCCTCTCAAATATCTCCACAGGCACTTGTAATGACATCTTTGAAGTTGTCTGTGCATCTGTCATATGTTTAGGCTGCTTATTGACTGCCCCAGCTGAGCACCATTTTCATAGAATCATAGAATCATAGAAACACAAGGTTGGAAAGGACCTACAAAATCATCTAGTCCAACCGTCCTCCTATCACCAATACTACCCACTAAGCTATTAAATTATATCTCATAGCACCTTGTCCAGGCACTTCTTGAACACCGCCAGGGACGGTGACTCCACCACCTCCCTGGGCAGGCTGTTCCAGCGCCTGACCACTCTTTGAGAAAAAAGTTTTACCTGATATCTAATCTAAATCTCCCCAGGCGCAACTTGTGGCCATTTCCTCTAGTCCTAGCATTAGTTATCTAAGAGAAGAGGTCGACCCCCTCCTCATCACAACCTCCCTTCAGGAAGTTCTAGAGTGCAATGAGGTCTCCCCTGAGCCTCCTCTTCTCCAGACTAAACAACCGCAGCTCCCTCAGCCACTCCTCATAAGACTTGTGCTCCAGCCCCCTCACCAGTTTTGTTGCTCTTCTCTGGACGTCCTCCAGGGCCTCGATGTCCTTCTTGTCATGAGGGGCCCAAAACTGAACACAGTACTCGAGGTGTGGCCTCACCAAAGCTGAGTACAAGGGGATGATCACCTCCCTGCTCCTGCTGGCTACACTATTTCTAATACAAGCCAGGATGCCATTGGCCTTCTTGGCCACCTGAGCACACTGCTGGCTCGTGTTCAGCCGAGCATTGATCAACACTCTCAGGTCCCTTTCTTCTTCACAGTCTTCTAGCCACTCTTCCCCAAGCCTATAGCACTGCATGGGGTTGTTTTGGCCAAAGTGCAGGGCCCGCCACTTGGCCTTGTTGAACCTCACCCCATTCACCTCAGCCCAGCAGTCCAGCCTATCCAGATCCCTCTGAAGGGCCACCCTACCCTCAGGCAGATAGACACTACCTCACAACTTGATGTCGTCTGCAAGCTTACTGAGGGTACACTCAATCCCCTCATCCAGGTCATCAACAAAGATATTAAACAAGATAGACCACTGTACCAACCCTTGGGGGACACCACTTGTAACGGGACGCCAGCTGGACTTAACTCCATTAAACACAACCCCCTGGGCTTGGCCCTCCAGCCAGTTCTTCACCCAGAGAAGAGTATACCTGTCCAGGCCACTGGCAGTCAGTTTCCCCAGGACAATACTGTGTGAGACCGTGTCAAAGGCTTTGCTGAAGTCTAAGTAGACTACATCTTTTCCCTCATTTACCACTCTGGTCACACGGTCATAGAATGAGATGAGGTTGGACAAACACGACCTGCCTTTCGTGAACCTGTGCTGGCTGGGCCTGATCCCCTGGATGTCACGCAAGTGCTGTGTGATCTCACCCAAGATGATTTGCTCCATAACTTTCCCTGGAACTGAGGTCAGGCCGACAGGCCCATAGTTCTCCGGGTCCTCCTTACGGCCCTTCTTGTAGATGGGAGTCACATTGGCAAGCCTCCAATCCTCCAGAACCTCTCCAGAGAACCAGGAACACTGATAGATGGTAGAAAGGAGCTTGGCAATCACTTCTGCCAGCTCCCTCAGCACCCTAGGTTGGAGCCCTGTGGGAGTATTGCCATGGCGGTCGACAAGCCCCATAATTGGTGATAACATCAGACTCATAATGATGAAGCCATGAGGAATGTAAAGAAGTTAGAACAAAGAAGGGTGATTCAGGAGATTCCTTGCTGTCTCAAACTGCTTATTCTCCAATCATTAAGACATGGAAGTTGCTAAGTGTTTGCTGTTGCTGGGCAAAGCTGTTGACCAATGAATAGTTAGTGGAAAAGTACCGCTGGTAATGCTAATGGTGTAAGAAGGGAGCCTGTCCTCAATAAAAGTAGTTGTTGAAGTTATTGACCCCTAAAAGAAAACCTGGTGTCCGTGTGGTCATTACACCACAGAGCCTGTCTGGTCCCATGGACTTGTGACATTCCAGATGGAGGAGCAGGTCTCTAACTGTCTCTCCCTGAATCACAGGGTGTTATTCTCTACCTGAATCACAGGGGACTTCCAGATCAGGGTGTAAAGTACCCTGAGGATAACTGATCTGACTGTTAAAGGCAGATGTAAAGAAGGTGTTGAGAACCTCAGCCTTCTCAGATGTTGAATAGTCTGAAAATAAATCTTGGGAAAATCCCTCGTAATATACACATGCCCCTTCAAAAGTAATAAGTGGACAGGACAATGCTTCATTCCCACATTTGATTTTGTTGTGTGGGCTGTTCTTTGTTTGTTTAAACAAAACAAAATAAAACTGATGTTAAACCTTTGAATTAGCAACTGCTTCAGTGTGATTTGTGCTCTGTACAGCTTTTTCTAGATTCCACATGACACTGGTCAAGAAAGTCATAGCACTTATTCTTTCCACTAATGTAAATCATAAAATTCAACCCAGTGTGTATGTGTTGGAATGGATAAACAGTTACAGAGTGAGACTTTTTGCTTTATTTTTTTCTTTGCTATTTCATTATACAGAAGTCCTTCTGAAAATTAATTCTGATTTAACAAAATAGACCATCAAATATAGAATAGAGAACAATCATAATATGTTGGTATAAAATACGAACATTTTAGCCTGATTTCATGGTTGTGACCTTAAAATATCCCACAACACGCTTTCATCTCACACCCTTTCATCTCATTCCTTTTAGATCTGTGACAACCAAACCAGTACAGTGATGGTGAACTTAGAGATACTTTCTTCATTTAAAACAGCTTGGATATTCAGGGTTTAGAATTAGCCCACATTTTAGTTAACTGATGGACAAATTTGACCAGTTTTTCCAAAGTGGAAGAATCCAGCAGGAGGTGCTTTTTTTTTTTTTTTTTTTTTTTTTTTTTTTTTTTTTTTTTTTTTTGTGGCAGAATTTCAGTGGCTGGGCAACTGAGGCTGAAAAATCTCAGTATAGAAGATTAAGTTATTTTTAAGTGGAAATTTGAAAAAAAAAATATGGTTGCACTTTAATAATGTGTAAAGCTCCCTTGAACCATAATTTCAAATTATAAGAAATGGGCTTTCTACAGAAGTCCTCTCAA
Source organism: Cygnus olor (assembly GCF_009769625.2). Taxonomy (NCBI): domain Eukaryota; kingdom Metazoa; phylum Chordata; class Aves; order Anseriformes; family Anatidae; genus Cygnus; species Cygnus olor. The sequence goes on along the minus strand of NC_049198.1, from coordinate 78,527,134 downwards.
ACCACAAGAGATGAAGGAAAGGCAGCAGAAGGAAAGAAGAAGATCTATTGAGAGAAATAAAGATGCCATTGGAAAAGTATCTTTTTTTCTGTGCTAACTTAATGGGATTTAGCAATCTAGGGGAAGAAAAATAAAGTAGCCACATGTTCACATGCTATAACTTAGTTTAGCAACCTGTATTTAAGGAAAACAGACTTCTCCACAGGATTCTGAAGTCATGTCATTTAAAAGAATGCAAGTACAATACACTAAACGGGTGGCCTAAACAATGGCCCTGCCCAGATACGTAAGCCTTTGTATACTTTTTAGGAAATCTGTCACCTCATAACAATAGTTTGGAAATGCAAAGTAATTCTCCTCCTACTAAACATTCATACTATTTCAGTGTACTTTTTTTTTTTTTTTAATTTTATACTAAAAAGTCAACTATATTTCTGTAAAATACAATAAATTTCAAAATACCCAAAATGGAGTAAAAATAATTTACAAGTGCCTACTCTGGCTTTTTTACAGGAAAAGGTATCATCGCCCTTCTAATTCATGTCTTCTTACTAATAAATAGCTATTTACAGATTTATGAACTTATTTAAGGGGACTAAAACTCTTTTTCTCCTATGAAGAAGCTGAATAAAGTAGTGTTAAGCATAACTCCTGCCACCACCTAAGGCCTTCTATGGTATTCTAGCCAGAAATACATAGAAGTTAGGAAAATTGGCTAGAGTGTAAACATGAGATTTGGGACAAGCTACCTCGAGTACAGCAAACAGAACAGAAACTCACATATGGCTCCTCGCCCAATCTAATATATTCCAGCTCTAAGAAAGGTGAGATTCTTTTAATTGGATGCCACAATAACAAGGCTGTACAGGTTTCAGAACCTGTGTATGTCTCCTTCACACTGTGCAGAAGATACTGTAAAGATCATGACAGTGTATGTCCAGTGCCTCACCACCCTCAGAGTGAAGAATTTCTTTTGTATGTCTAATCTAAATCTATCATCTTTCAGTTTAAAGCCATTATTCCTTGTCCTGTCACTCCACTCCCTGACGCAGAGTCCTGCCTCAGCTTTCCTGTAGGCCCCTTTAGGTCCTGAAAGGCCGCTGCGCGGTTTTCCCAGAGCCTTCTCTTCTACAGGTTGAACAACCCCAGCTCCCTCAGCCTGTCTTTATAGAGGAGGTGCTCCAGCCCCTTGGTCATCCTCGTGGCCTCCTCTGGACCCACTCTAACAAGTCCCTGTCCTCCTTGTGCTGGGGACCCCAGAGCTGACTGCAGGGCTCCAGGTGGGGTCTCACAAGAGCAGAGCAGAGGGGGACAATCCCCTCCCTCACCCTGCTGCCCATGCTGCTGTTTGTGCAGCCCAAGGTACGCTTGGCTTTCTGGGTTGCAAGCACACATTGCCGGCTTATATTGAGCTTCTCATCAACCACCACCCCCAGGTCCTTCTCCTCAGGTCTGCTTTCAAAGCTTTCTCCCCCCAGCCTGTATTTGTGTTTGGGATTGCCCCAGCCCAGGGCAATCAATCAACCACACCACACAGCTTGGTGGCATCAGCAAACTTGCTGAGGGTACACTCGACCCCACTGTCCATTGTCACCAAGTCTGTGTTAAATAATACCGCTGCATGTACTTGTCTTGTCCTATTACACACACAACTTTCCGCATTCACATTTTTCCCCCACATCCATCCTGCAGATAAGGACAGGATGTAGCCACTCAGGTTGGAGAGAACCTTAGAGTGTCTCAAGTCCAAACTCTTTCTCAAAGCAGAACCATCTACGAGATGAGACCAGGTTGCTCAGAGCTTTATCCAGTCAGGATTTGAATACTTATATGGATAGAGACTGCAGCTACTTTGATGCCTGACTGCCCTCATGGTGAAATTATATTTTGTCCTACTGCCATGCACCACTGTGCAGAGTGGTGAAGAGCCTGTCTTGTTTTGTTTTTGATAACTTTCTCATAATTATAAACAGTTCCCAGAGTCATCTCTTCTCTGGGCTGAACAAACTCCTTTACTTCAGCCTCTCCTCTCAGAGCAAGTGCTCCAGCACCTGACCTGAATCCTGGTGATTCCCTGATGAATATCTTTCTCATATTGTGGGCTCCAAATTGGTCACAGTATCTAATGAGTAAAAGGGGACAATCACTGTCATCAACTGTCTGTTGTACTCCTGTCAGCACAGCCCAGGTTGCTCTTAGCTTTTTTTGTGGATAAGATATGCTGCTGGCTCATGTTCAGCTTGATGTTTAAAAAGATCTCCAAAGCTGCACGCTAGATAATCAGTCTTCAGCCTGTAAAATTGCAAGTACTAGTAATGAAGCTTATATTGACGGATTATATTGTATGTATATGAACTATAGTATAAAAGAGTATAAAATACACTCTTCAGCAGTACTGCAGAGATAGCTAAGGCTATTCACATCATCATCTGGAGTCTTTCCACACTTAAAGAAGGAGGGACAGTTTCTCATTAGTGTTACAAGATAAAAGATATTTACTCTTCTATTTACTTTGATCCATTTTCTCTGTGGTTGGGAGGTACATTTTAGGAAAACATAAACCTTGATTGTAAAGTGTTTCCAAAGTTTATTCTTTTCTGAAGAGTAAGGAAAACACACACAATCTCACAAATTTGTTCAGTCAGATAATGACAAGACAAGGGGGAATGGTTTTAAACTGAAAGAGGGGAGATTTAGATTAGATGTTTGGAGCAAATTCTTTACTCAGAGGGTGGTGAAGCACTGGAACAGGTTGCCCAGAGAAGTTTTGGATGCCTCAAGGTGCCTCAAGACCAGGCTGGATGGGCAACCTGATGTGGTGGGTGGCATCCCTGCTCATGGCAGGGAGGTTGGAACTGGATAACTTTTAAGGTCCCTTACAACCCAAGCCATTCTATGATTCTATGATTCTACAAAATAGGGAAGGGAAGATCTGCAAGGTCCCATTATCTCAAGGCCTCCAGTTATTACAGATATTTTCTGTTCTAGGGCAAAGAATATTTCTGATTTTGTGAATATCTAAGCCTTGCTTTTGGCCAGATGAACTCTGTCAAAGGAAAAACGTCCATCTGATCTCACTATCACACCAATGAAAAATCTCCAAATAACCAAGCTGTGGATGATCTTTTGCCATACCCTTTGAAACAATGGTGAAGTGGAAAAGTGATAAATTATTTAAGGTCTCTGATTTTATGCAGGTTATTAAGAGCACTTATGCTTGAATGAATTTAGTTTATCACTCATATAGAAAAAAAAACCTTTCACAGAAAAGTTAAAGCATGTGTTATACACTTAGTTCTAGAAGTAATTAAAAACAAAATATCCATACAAGTACTCTGACACTGCTTTTCTGTTTTAACTTAATAGGTTGTAAAATCATATAACAGTTCCATTTAATTATTGTTAACATCCCACCTTAAACACACTACATCTGATACCTCACTGAAAAGCAAAGCCTGTATAGACAGATGTACTCTATGATGCTACTTTGTACGTCAATAAAACCGACAGATCAAAGGAAGACGGAGAACATGTAATCCATTTGTCTTACAGGACCTCTACAGAGAAGACACAACACCTGTTATTGTATCTTATTCAAATGACAAGGAAGCATTTAATAACTAGTGTTATGCTCAGCACAAAAGATGAATGTAGTCTACATCTATTGTGGGCAGCTGATGCCAGTGCAAACACTCTTGATGAGCACACAGCTGACCTGCTGCATCCAGGAGTTACAGCACAGCCTTTTACAGAGATAATAACTCCGGTCAGCCAGCAGCACAGCTGCACAACCACAGCAGTCAGGGATGCTCTTGAGAAATGACAACTTCCTGCTCATCGTGTACTATTGCCCTCAGACTAATTGCACATTTGAGAGTGAGGACATTTGGTCTACAACAAACCTATTGTTGACCTGCATTAATATTGGAGGAATAAGGCTTCCATTGTGTCTTTCTCTTTTCCTTTCTCTTATCTGTTCAGATTAAAACCTCATAGTATTTAGCTGCAGAGGGCCTTTATTCATTATGGTATGGATATAATCGTAATAACTTTACTAGAAGTAACTCATTCATTTAATGAAACAACCTTTCCTAACAGATGCTCTGCATTGTTTCTGTGTCAAAAGATGGGAATTTTCTCTATTGTACACGTGAAAGGTCACACACTGCTAGCTGGAAAGCAAAAAATAAATAAATAAATAGAAAGAAAGTCTACCCTTATTTTCTGAGTGAGAAACTAAACAACATTTTCAGGGCAAGTTCATCCATCTTAACTGTGTGCCTCAGCTTGATTTAGAAACTGAAGTATCCAATGAAGGACCACTATGGAAGAGAAGGAGAAACTCGACTTGTTCCTCAAATACTTCTAAAATTTCATTAAGGAAAAGAATAGTGCACACAAAAGTTCCAAGAGTTCTTTTTTTTTTTTTTTTTTTTTTTTTTTTTTTCTGCCTGGGAAGTTAACCTTGAATAGGTACATACACTTTGATGGGGTCTTTATAAGAATCACAATGCAAGGAGTGAACACCTGGCTGTGGAATGGCCATTTCCACTCTGTGCCATTATTTGCTTCAAAAGCTTGAAAGGAAAATTGGCCATGGGTTAAAGCACTACAGCAGACACGGGATTGCAAAGTGGATGATATTAGAAAGGTCCTCGGGAAATCACCTAGTCCAATTCCCCAACTCCCTCCTCAAAGCAGGAACATCTACAGCAGGTTGCCTAGCACTGTCTCAGTTCAGGCTTTGAATATCTCCAAGGATTATGACTCCTAATTCTCGTTAGGCAACCAATACAAGCTTTCAATCCATTTCACACTACAGAAGTGTTTTCTTATGTTTAAATTAATATATTTTTTTTTATTTAAGTTTGTGCCCAATCAAGAGGCAGAGTTTCAATTTTCTATTGTGCCAGAATTTCTCTCTGAATCCCTTTCTGAGACAAACTCCTTGTGAAACAGGAATAATAATATCTACTGTCTTGCACTTGTGTTACAGGATGCATCTATTAAAGATTTTAAAGCACTCAAGATGCTATGAAAACACAGTTTAAATGAAGAGTTTTAACGAGACAATTAAAAATCTATGACATCCTTTGCTTCCAGGAAACTAGGTTTCAAAGGAGATCATAACAAAGGTTCATAACACCAGTATCAAAACAAAATTCACTCTTCAGTAGATATTTAACCTGCTCTATATTTTAAGAAATATATATATATATATATATATTATTTTAATTCTATGTGCAAGGAAATCTGACCATATGTGCACTTTGTGTAAATACAGAGAAAATGCATTAATTCTCTTAACAGGAAGAAATAACTCTAGCCTCCCTTGCCATCTCCTCCTCCAGTGATCAGTCCTGACTTTGAAATATCTTTGTAATGTCATTGAGGCTATCCAGAAAGTCACTGCAGTTAATGATCCAAGATCAGCTAAAGCTGGTGGATCCCACTCTGTGGCCATTCCCTGACCTGTGGCCTGAATCAGGATGGCATTAACTCCCTGTTAAGCAAGTAAGTCAAGAAATACAACCCTGATAAACTCATCATTTCTTCCCCTAATTGGATACCAGTAGCAACATAAAAGCATTTGTTGTTGGAATTGCTTTTTTTTTCCTTTTTGGCCAGAACAGGTCAAAATGCCCTGAGATCTACCTGAGGTGATGGAAAAGGATAGCACAGCCAAGGCAAACCAACCAACTTCCAATCAGTGCTACATCCCACCAGTTTAAATTTCCAATTTAAATGAAATATGTTTGGGACAGTTAGGATAACATGGGGCACAATTCTAGAACAAAGTTGAAAGTTATGCTCCTGGATTTTTATCAAGTCTTTCATTTTGGCTTTTCAGTCATTTCAGCCTGCCAGTTGCATGTATGTGCACAGGAAACAGCTTTTACTTGTGGGAATGGAAGAAACCAAATCATTGAAGGATACAGGCAACACAGAAAAGATAATTTGTATGTGAAATATCATGATACAAACTACAGATTACTACAATCATATGATTTTTTCTATTTTGGGCTGAGGATTTTCATGCATAAAATAAGATTTTAATTAAATGTCACTGCTTCATCCAAACTAGATTTATATACCTCAAGTGACGAAGCTTCTGTGAATAGATTCAAGGTGAAACGATGCCAGTTTTATTGATGAAATGGTGAAATTTTGCTATCAGACAGATGGAAAAGCAGCTTCTCACTAAAAAAAAAAAAAAAAAAAAAAAAGCAAAAAATATGAGGTGAAACCACAAAATGATTAGATATTTTTGCAAATGGTAAAAATGTGATTGTTCTTACTTGTTTAGCTTGAGTTTCACAAGCAAAGAAGTTCACACTTCTGCTGAAACAGTTATACCATCTCTGGGAATTATATCAGTATCTGTATTTCCAGAATAACCCCCATATTGTTTCCATCATAAACCATAAGCCTGATTTGTTCCCTTTTACTCAACTGGGGAGTGTTTTAATCTGAGCATTCCTATCAAAATCAATTGCCAAGTAAAGTATTTATCAAAGTGGAAAAAAAATTACAGGATTTGACATTTCCCAGATGTTATCATTACACATAAGAAGCTAGACAGACAGACAATAATTTTGAAAGTTATGGAGACACCTTAGAGGGTTTTTTTTGTAATCTTATTAAAAATCAAATTCACAACATCAATAGATCCTTCCTGTGCTATGTAATTACATTACAGGCATTTAATTGAAACTAAATAGAAATGAAACTTTGCCTAGCATAGACATGTTCTGATGCTAGAAACTCAGCAGGAGGGTGCTAGCTTATTAAAGATGTTCTTCATCTGTGTAGCACTTCAGGAAATAAATATATGTTTTCTTTTGAAGTATTCTTTGTCATTTGAAAACATTCCAGTGACAAAACTAAGATTTTTCAGTTAAACATATTAACAAAGAAGTTGCATTTAACCAATATGATCAACTGAATTAAAAAGATGAAATGAATGGTTATTATTGAAAGTTTTCAGGTGAAAAAAAAAAAAAAAAAAAAAAAAAAAAACACATACAGAGACATAATTCAGTTGTTGGCTAGTGAAGCAACTGGCTTTACTTACATTAGTACAAAACACATCATCTGCAAAAATCAATTCCTCACTTTGGAGGATAATTTGATATATTGCTCAGGGGAAGCAATTTTAAATATTCTGAACTGTCTTGAAAATACCACTGCACACTCCCCTTCCAGAGAGTATGTTAAGTGGTTCCTGTAAGCAGGACTGGGGGGGGGGGCGAGGGAAGAGTTTCACAAAGATTTTCCAGTAACAAATGTTCAGTATCAACTTCTGATGAGCAATGTGAATTTACTTAGAGTTTTTTTATTTTTTATTTTTTTAATAAAACTACCTCAGCAAAGCTCAGCAGTCCAAGTCACAGTGAATTCCATTTTTATTTAGTTCCTGTTCCTTTGATTATCTGCAATTGAACAACAATAACACCAACAACAAAAAAAAAAAATAAAAAAAAGAAGCTTGATTTAAGGAATTATCTAGTGTTACATCCATATGACATACTAACGTTCACCAAAAGACATTACTAGCTAAAAAAGAAAACTTCTTATAACAGCCAATCAGTTGATAGTAAAATCTATTCTTGGGGACACTGAAGCCATGCTCTCACATATCGCATGCAAGAGCAGAAAGACTGACTGTTAGGTTCCCCTGAGCAATGTCAGGAAGTGGTTAAGCAAAGGGCTAAATTTCAGAGCAAAGTACAGCAATGTTGCTGAAGTAAGAGATCTCTCCTGAGGAGGCAACATATAGACTGCACCATTTACTTGCCAATTAATCCAAGGAGATACATTGACATTAGTTCCAGAAGGAGATGCTTGCCTGCCCACTTGCCTAGAGGTAAAAGCTAGGTTCGCAGCAACCAAATAGCAGGACAGAGGGAATAAATGGGGGAAGAAATTAGGAAAAAGAATTTAAGGATTTTTTTCCCACTCTTTTCTTGAGAAAGAGACCCCAATGTCAAGCAGCTATCTTATATAGTACAATGCAAATGAGTTTCATTTATCACCTGGAAGAAAATAAATAAATAAATAAATAAATAAATAAATTTAGCTTCTCTTATAGGAAGATAGACTAAGCCAATGCCTAAAAAAATAGGTTTATCCTAACAAAAGAATGATGAGTTACTGCATGCATCTTGCCGAGAAGAAAAACAAAAATACTTCCACTGCATGTAAGATATTGACACATATGCATTTATATTTGGACATGCTTGCTTGTTTAAAACCTTGTAAGAAGCATTTCAATGATGTAAAATCTTGTGCGACCCCAACTGGAGTTCTGTGTTCAGCTCTGGGGGCCCCAGCACAAGAAGGATATGGAAGTATTGGTACAAGTGCAGAGGAGGGCCACAGAGATGATCAAGAGGATGGAGCATCTCTCCCATGAAGGCAAGCAGAGGGAGTTGAGGTTGAGAAGAGAAGGCCACGGGGAGACCTCACAGCAGCCTGCCAGTGCCTAAAGGGGGCTGCAGGAAGGCTGGGGAGGGACTCTCCAGCTTTCAGGGGGTGTAGGGATAGGACATGGAGTAAGGGTTTTAAACTTAGATTTACATTAGATGTGAGGAATAAATTCTTCACTCAGAGGGCGGTGAGGCCCAGGCCCAGGCTGCACAGAGGAACTGTGCACCATCGGTGCCCAAGGCCAGGCTGGATGGGGCCCTGTGCAATGTGATCTAGTGGGTGGCATTCCTGCACATGGCAGGGTGTTTGTACTGGATGATATTAACCCAAACCATTCTATGGCTCTGTGAAAATGTGTCATAGACTCTTCGCAGAATTTGAAGCAGACCACATTCTCATATCCGACTTGAAATGGTTCCAGACATTTAAAACAGGTAACAATGTTATACCCAAGGTGCATGGGGTTGATACTCAGTAGCAGGGGTAGGCTTTGCTGCTCTCTGCCATTTTCCTTCATACTCAGGGCTCGAGCTCCTCTACTGCCTTTAGTGTCCTGCTGCAGGACTATGCAGTTACTGCAATGCTTCACTAAACAACTAATTTTATTAGCTCGGGTGCAGTGCTGGCAATTTGTTACACCTCAGCTACAAGTTTGTTGGCTAGCCTCAGTATGGGAACTCACAGACGTCAAGTGCTCATTGGACGCATCATGGGCACAAGACCAGGTATCGTAAAATGGAAACTCTGAAAGATAACAGGAAGAGAGACCAGTAAAGGGTGTGGTAGAGCAACAGAGTAGACAAATAAGGCACTGCTGGTGTCTTGGGTACCTTGCAGGTGAGCAAAGCCAGCACAGCTCAGGAAAAACTAATTAACTCAATCTCTACTGCAGCTCATCTGCAACTGTCTTTCTGGTTCAGAAATACCTTTGTGCTTCTGGAACAGAAGGGAAAATCTCTTTCCATGTAGCCTCCACGGAGCACTGTGTGAAAAGAGTTAATTTGGAGCTATTTAGAAGGAGCCACATCCAGTAGACCTCCCTGATGGGTGAGACACCAACAGAGAACGTAACTGCTGCAGTGTAAACATACCTCCCTACCTATTAAAAAAAAAAAAAAAAAAAAAAAAGATCATTTCTTTACCTTCCATTCTATGCAAATTGTACAGCCACTTATTTTTGGTACCTCTTTAAGGAAGGGTCAAAATTACTTTCAACTGTTCTATGAGCTTTCTTAAAATTTTTGGAACCCTCCAGGGACTAATCTCATTTATTTTTATTCAGACAAACTTTCTATTCCAAGTCAAAGTTTTCTTGAATAAGAAGAAAAGCATTAGCAGGACAAACTACAGCTTAACTACTTGTACTTTGTGAAATTCACTGTTGACTTAATAAAATGCTGGTTTTATATATACAAATATATATATATTTAACAGCAACTGTTTATTACTCAGTTATTATTCTTCTCCTTACTGAGCATGTTGCATTAATATTTCTGGTTTTGCATATTGTCATCATATACAGTGTACACAGTTAAATGAAAAATGATACACATTGCCATTTTCAATGCCCAGCAGAGTCATTTAAACTTTTATTGAACCAAGGGTTACCACACACAGGCATTAAAAAGGTTCAATTTCTCCTGGCCTCCCAAAGCTGCAACACTTCCAAGTCAGTTTTGTGATTCCTATAAACCACAAAGAGCAATTGTTCCAAGGCCTCTCACCTCCACAGGTGGTCTCAGGTTCCCATGTATACCAGGGTGAAATAATGGTGAAAGAGACTGAATCTTCCTATTTTGCAACATCTGTCAGAGCTGCCAGTGGGGCAAGGGCAAGCTACAGAAACCTGGACAACAGAAGAGCAGGTTGAAAGTGTTAAAAACACCACTAGAGTGGGAACAACCTGAAAAGGCAAAGGAACTTGATCATGTTCTTAAAAACACGTGAGATTTTGGCTAAACAAAGCATAAAAGCCCAACAATTCCTCAAAAATCTACCCTAAAAAATCTTCAAATAATCCCATAGAATCATGCCAGGTGTTGTTAGTTTATATGCAAGGCCAAAGATATAACACATGAGCATTTTGAAAGAAAAGTGAAATCTGGTTTTGTATCTGGAGAATCAGTTATCTTTTGGAATTGTGTCATCTGTTCCAGAGTTTATAACTGTACTGTATATCACAGAGAAAAAGTGAACATTCAGCAGTTTTTACATTTTTCTTTTCTTTACATATTTTTATGTATATAAAGAGTTATTGCAAAGAAAAACATCTTTGCTTTTATTGCTATTGCTGCATGCCATCCATTAGCAAACAAGTCTCACTACAAAACTGCGTATTTCTAGATGCATTGCTGCATTCTGCCTTCAAAATTACTCAATAACCATGCTAAACAGCTTAGCTTTATTTTTCTAAGAATAGGATAATTTGTAAATGTGACAAACAATAATCATCTTACATTTAAGATGAGTCAAACAGACATTCTCCTTCAGCTGAGCTTTCTGATGACAACCTTTGAAACTAACAGATTAGAAGTGATTCGTAGCTGTCAGAACTGTATAGCTTGATGAACAAAATATGCATAAAAACTTTACAGATGACTGTCTTTGGGATTACATGGCAGGTTATCTTCTTATACCCACTGCCAGTTAAATTGATAGTGCCATAATCTATCTTCTGTGTCAGGTGTAAATGACTTTAGCACATCAATAACTAGTTTACAATGATGTCCCTCCAATATTTAAGACTGTATATTGATTTCATAGTTCACACAGAATAGCACATATACCATCCCCATATTTTGTTGTAGGTTGGAATTTCAAGTATACAAAACATATACAGTCTTTGGAAAAGGTAATAAAAATTGAAGGCCTTGGCAGTTATCAAGATATCCAATAAAAAATTCCTTTAAGACTGCAACATTTACCAGTAATGATCACATGTTGGTTTTCAGCTGAGAGAAGTCACGTTACAAATAATGATCTTTATAGCAGTCTCAGTTTAATATTTTGCCCCTTAAACTGTCTCTATAAAGTGACAGTCAATGAAAAATAAATGCTGCCCAGGAATCAAAAAACAGGCTTCACAAAATTTAGATTACAACTATAATAACTGGAAATTAAGTGTTTTTGTTTGTTTGTTTTGCCATTTTATATATATACTTATACACATAGATATACACACATATATGCACATGCATTATGCATTTATACTTTGTATTTTCTATATGTTTGTATGTGTTTAAGTTGGAGAGCAGGATGAAACCAATGTGATACTGGTTTGAACTGTCAGAGTGCCGTACTGTTAGGTGCTTTCACCCTATTTCTGTAGACCAGTGTGTTCAGTGTACCCTCTGTAAGCCATGCAGGGTTGGAAATTGTGCACCAGAGAAGCATCCTGTGCCACAACATAGCTGTGCAGATCTTCTCCCAGCCCCATACAGAAATATTAGTGACAGTATCACATTATACTAAACAAAACAACAACAACAAAAAAAACAACTCTCATGTCTGAGCTTAGAGATCGAAGTCTTCACATTCAGAAATACCCATAAATCTTCAGGATACTTGTCCACACCTTTGTTTTCTTTCTAACTGTGCATCTGTTACTCAAATGCAAATTCAGGAGCAACCCTGAAAGGCATATGAAATGCATTTAGTTCTAACTGCTGTTGAGCATTGCTTCAAAATGTATTGAGCACTCATTTAATTTCTAGTAAAACAGAATAACTAAACCATCCGCAAAGCCCTAGCAAAAATAAATTTAGGAAAGTGATTTTCCCTCATTTTATGAGTTCATCCGAGACACAAATTTATTATGAATGTCACCATAAAACAAGCTAACTCAACAAAACGACCGTCTCAGGAATCCCAGTGTTCTTGCTGCACCATAACAAGCTAACAAAAGTTTGTGATTAGAAATCAGAACTGCATTGCATCCCATACTGAATTTTCATGCACTTCAAGATCAGTTTGTGTGTTTGTAGCAGCTCCATGAAACCTAATCAGTTTCCCTATTCCTTCCCTTAATTAAGATCTCCATCCTGAGAAGTCCATAATAACTGCAGGAAGAGTTTTCATACTCTCAAAAAATACCCAAAAGTGACAGTCTTATCTGAAAGGGAAAAAAGCTTGCATATGTGCACAAACACCTCTACCAACTAACTACAATCTTTGTGCACCTGAACTGTGGATTACCAAAGGCATCTTAAAATACCCCTCTAAAAGAAGAGGCTTATTTATTTTCAAAAGTGGTAGTGCAAAGCATCAGAGAAGTTTCAGCAATAGCTATCCTCAATTTCTTAAAACAATTTTAACCGAAGTTTGAACAATCAATATTTTTCTCATTTAGTTTCTGTTTTCCAAGAAAATCCTTTGGCTAATTCGGTTGCTTTACAAAGCCTGCTTGTGCTTACAGCATGTTTAGCAAACCTGCCATAAGGCTTCTCAGCTTCACAATGTAACTTCTCAGGAAAAGCAGAAAAGATGCCCAATTATAAATAAATAAATAAATAGTTATTATAGTGTTCATATTAAACTCTGCAAACTAAGGTTCACCTTTCTTAGTCTTTGTTACATGAGTCTTGAAGAGAAATAGAGGTCTAGAACAGCATCTCTTTGGACGTACCAGTTGCACCACATAAAATTCCAAAAATGTGCCCTCTTCAAGGTATGAAAGTAAGCACATATGTTGCAGATAAACTGTGTTATCCATTTTTGCTCCAAAATAAAAATCTGATATTTTCCTCTTTCTGTCTGGCCAAGGGAGAAGTACCACAAAGAGTCCATTGCATTCCTACTGATGCACTGCAGAAATTCAATTCATCTTGGGCCACAGAGCGTAGATGATACTCCATAAACAGAAGCAGACAAATTAATAACAGCACTGAAGACAAAAGAGTACTGTTTCATGTTTATATGTCATTGTTCATTTCTATTCTGTTTTGTCCAATTAGATATGATTTCACAGGGTATAAAATTCATCCATTTCTCTACATGCCTGTAAGATGTGCATGTGAGGGTAAGACTGATTTTGTAATTGATCTGTCATTTGTGATGTGTGTCTAATTTGTATTACCCAAGGTCATTAGTGAAATGATGTTATACTTGCTTTTGGATTTTGAATATATATAATGCTGCAGAAGGAAAGAGGCTACACGTCTTCTAGGTTGAACAGGTAAAGGAGCAAAAGAGCTAACCAAGAACAAGTTTTGACAGTGTCTGAATACCTCCTCATTGCATGCTGTTAGTACTCCTATACTCAAAAAATGTTATTAAGTACTTCCATAAGCTTCAGCCTACAAAGAAGATAGTATGGTTCATATAGTTGTTTCAAAGCCCATTTTTACCCCAATGTGTACATTCTTCTTCTAATGCATTTTATTTTTGTAAAATGGAGAAAGGGAGGAAGGGATGTCATCATTGCTCATCCTGTTCTGCAAATGACAGGTCTCTATTCATAAAGGTTTCACTAAATGACATGCTGGACTGTTCATCTGTATGTATCAATGAAGCTATGAATGAAACTAGTTCCGATGCACACCTGTATGAAGTATGAGGGAAAGAACAAATGTTAATCCAACAAAACAGAAACAAAATTTTGCTTCTATGAATGCAGGATTTCAGTATCATTACAAATGACTACATGAGACAGACAGTCTTCATTTTTGGAAAAGAAAGTTCAGCTCCATCTTACAAAACACAAAATGGAGAGCTGAAACATTCTTATTAAGCTCTATAATATATTATTTTTACATTTCTAGAGTAACATTGCCTTGAGCAGGTGACCAGTTAGAAAAGACCTGGATATAGTTGAGTTATTTTTCCTCAAAATATTTTGCCTGTTTAGTAAACATAAGTAAATTCAAATACTGACTACACCACCTTGATCATTCAGTTCTTTTCACTGCTACTTGATGCTGTACCTTGAAGCCATCCCAATTTCATGTTCAGATACAATGCTCAAGGAAACGTATACCTTCTCTTAAAATTTTAAACAAGATCTATTTTTAAGTATATTTAATGCCTATGCACCTGAATACTGCTTAAAAATCACCATAAACAAACAAACAAACGACAAAAAAAAAACACGTAACTATATGAAGGTCAGATAATCAAACACCCATTAGTTTGCGTGATAAAATACAAAACAAGCATCTCAAACAATTTAACACTGCCCTATGGAGGTGTCATTTCTTTCACTGATAGCTGCTTACGAAAACTAAACCTATTCACTTACTAAAAACAATTTCCCAAGTTAGATACACATTCAGATACAGTTTTCAAGTTAAAAAAAAAAAAAAAAAAAAAAAAAAAAAAAAAAAAAAAGATTTTTGACACCTAAAATGGATTTATAAAAATATTGCATAAATTAGTTCTGTAGAATTTTGATTACTTTGATCAATAAACTATCTAAAATATGTGACTAAATATATTTTATTTCTTCTGTTATATTTGGAGAACAATTCATAACACTATAGTTCCACTTCGAACATGGAAACTCTGGAGTTTTAGCTATCCCAGCTAATGGAAAACATTAGCTTAAAACTTTAAATATAAGGCCTTATCTTTGTCCGGAAAGTGTAGTTGTATTTCTGTGCCTCTTTTTGTTGAGGACAAAGCAACTATTATTCAGAAACAAAATGCAATGCCTGTTTTCTGCAAGAGGAGAATAATCCAAACATGTTTGTATTTAAAATGTTGATTGCTATCGATATAACATTATAAATTACTAACTCTAAGGAGTTATATGCAGCCATTTAAAGAAAAGAAACTGCTCACTGAAATAAATTGCTGTACAATTATCTGAAAAATAAATTACTTCAACTCATTTCTCCATCTTGTTGTTTCTACTCCAAACTTCTTTTCCACAAACAGGGATCCTATTTTTTTTCCTATATCAGCATTTTCTTTAGCCTAAAATGTAATTGTAGAAGCAGTTATTCAAAAATAAATTCTTTTTAAAATGCGATGTTTTTGGTGTTGTTCTACATATGCTACCTGTTTTTCTCATGTGAAAATGGTGTGTGTATTCCTACACTTGTAGCATCAAAATAAAAAATAATAATAAATAATAATAAATATGGAGCAATGAGAAAAACTTCGCATCTGGAACACTACATAAAGTATTTTTCTTGCAACTGGCCTTCCAGATGGAGGTAAGTAATGATTTGTGTTCCTCAGAGGTTGGTATTGAGACCATTATTATTTAACATATTTGTTGGTGATATGGACAATGAGATCAAGTTCAGCCTCAGCAAGTTTGCAGATGACACCAAGCAGTGTGGTGCAATCAACATGCTGGAGGGATGCCGTTCAGAGAGACCTTCACAGGCTTGAGAGGTGTGCAAACCTTGTGAAGATCAATAAGGCCAAGTGCAAGATCATGCATCTGGATCATGGCAATCCCAAGCACAGATACAGGCTGAGTGGAGAAAAGATGAAGACTAGTTCTGAGGAGCAGGACTTGTCTGTTCTGGTGGATTAAAAACTGAACATGAGCCAGCAATGTATCCTTGCAACCCAGAAAGTCACCCGTACCCTGGGCTGCACCAAGAGCAGCGTGGCCAGCAGGGTGAGGGAGGGGATTGTCCCCCTCTGCTCTGCTCTTGTGAGACCCCACCTGGAGCCCTGCGCTCAGCTCTGGGGCCCACAAGGAGGACAGGGACCTGTTAGAGCAAGTCCAGAGGAGGCCCACAAGGGTGATCAAAGGGCTGGAGCACCTCACCACCTCCTGAAGCCAGGCTGAGGGAGCTGGGGTTGTTCAGCATGGAGAAGAGAAGGCCCCTGGGAGAACCCACAGCAGCCTGCCAGTGCCTAAAGGGGGCTGCAGGAAAGCTGGGGCAGGATTCTGTGTCGGGGGTGTAGGGATAGGACAAGGGGGAATGGCTTTAAACTAAAAGAGAGTAGGTTTAAATTAGATATAAGGAGGAAATTCTTCCCTCAGAGCGTGGTGAGGCCCAGGTCCAGGCTGCCCAGAGGAGCTGAGGCTGCCCCATCCCTGGCAGTGCCCAAGGCCAGGCTGGATGGGGCTGGGAGCAGCCTGGGCTGCTGGGAGGTGTCCCTGCCCATGGCAGGGGGGGTGGAATTAGATGGTCTATAAGGCCCCTTCCAACCCAAACCATTCTGTGATTCAGAGAGAGAAAGAGAGAGACAGAGAGATGTTTAAACTCTGATTATATCCTGTCTACCTTAAAATATGTCCAACTTTAAGTTCCACTGAATCTATTCCATGATCAGCTTAGTTTAGATATCAATACATATTGCTTGATCTAGCTTGAGCAGAGTCAGTCTTTGTCAAAAGCTAAGTCTATCTAATAACCGGCTTCCAGCATAGCTAGTGATTTCTGAAACAAAAACATTCAGCATTTTTTACTGGAATATTATCCAAATCAGATACTTTTTTGTTTCTGAAACACCAGCTATTTTTCTTCTTCAGTATCTTCCTCCTCACGGTGATGAGGAACTTCCAGCTTTTTCAGTGCTTTAATTAGCTCATGAAGAAATTTCTTTGCACCTTTCCCACTACCACCTTCTTTTACTTCTGGGACACAAGAGCCTCATTCCCTACAATTCACATTCTTTGAATAGTTTTCTTTTTAACCTAATAAATCTACCCTTTCTTTTTGCCAAAATCTCAGTTGCAGCTCAGGTTGTACACTACAGCTTATTATGGCAAGTAAGTTAAATGCATCAAGTCAAGTTTGCAAAAGCTATGAGAAATTAATTTCACATGGTTCTAGCTGAATAGATTAATTCATCTGGTTGTTAAAACTAAAAGTTTTGTATTAGAATCCATTTCTTATCTCATCTGTGCCAGAGCAACGGATGCTGGTATGTGGCAGAAGGCTTATACTCTCTCAGGATCTCTCATCACCTTCTTCAATCCAAAGATTACAGTAGGAAATATTTTCCACTGAAGTTTCAAGTAAAAAAAATAAATAAATAAAATAAAATAAAATAAAATAAAATAAAATAAAATAAAATAAAATAAAAATAAAATAAAATAAAATAAAAAATAAAGTAATATCATAAAAGAAGAGCTTGACTGTGCAGAACTTTAATACCTCCTAAGGCAAGAGCAAAAACCATAAAGATTTAGCTGTGCATCTTCAGCCACATCAGCCAGTACCCCTGTACTAATGTACCACAGTGATCTTAGTTGATATGGATCCAGTAAAACTGACAATTTTTCTGGTGGAAATCAGAACTGGCCATTGTTCTGGCCTCGTGATGTCAAACCAGCAGCACAACAGTGGTAAAAAGATCACATAAAAGATAATTAAAAATTAAGTGAAATGTTGAACAGATGAACTGTTTGTCTCTGCATGTGCATCATGCAGCTGGCCAGCCTCTGAGTTTGTTGTTGTTGTTGTTGTTTTTTAACCTAGATTACTCAATCACACCTGCTTCAAGTACTCAAATTCATTCTGTGGTTCCTATTACTAAATAAATTGACAAGGCTTTTCAGTGTGTCTAGCTTAGCGTAAAGTCTGCTACTCAAAGACAGATATACAGACGTTCTTTATGAATCCCATTATTTTTAAGGGTACTTGTTTGTAAACATGATCTTTTATGATTGGCAACAATAATGTAAGTGAGACATATGGAAAAAGAATTTTCAGTTCTATGAAATACCTCCAAATTTGTTTTGACACACCATATTGAATCTTTATTTTCAGAACAAAAACTGATTATAGGTTGAACATAACTTGCATTTGTGACATTTCTTCAACTGGAATATTTAATCATCTTAAAATGGGGACAATAGCAAGACTGAGAAAGAATTACTGGTGGCAGTCACAAAACGATAAGTATGATGGACCTATTCTGATTCATAGTTTAAAACTTTTTTTTAATTTTGAATTGAAACTACTTGAACCTGACTGCATAAATGGACAGTTGTAAATACACTGGGATTAACTTTATTGGCAACCAAATGCTTCATTAATTAAAAAAATAAAAATAAAAATAAAAATAAAAATAAAAATAAAAATAAAAATTAAAAAATCCATATTTCCTTCTTTCTAAGTCCATTGTAACCTCACTACAAGATGAAAACAAACAGGCAAACAAGCCTTACACTGAAAGTGGTACTTGCTGTAATACAGAGCCATACCAGGACTTCACAGTAACAGAATAGACTTGATCAATTAATTTCCTAGCTCCCAATAAATACATGGTGCCATTACTTATGGATTTTCAAATAAGCAAAACCAGCAAAAATTGTCTTATATGTCTACAGGAAGGTGAACTTGAATTTACCTATCCAATGGAAAATTAAAGACTCATCCCCTTACAAACATGACATTAAAAACTGATTTTTCCTTAGCACTGATATAGAATTTATCAAATGAGGTTGATCATCAGGCGTTTAAAGTATTCAATTGTTTTGGACTTTGGATCGAAATGTTTCATCTCCTACCAAGGGCAACAGAAAAAAATGAGCCTAGTACCGCAATAAAAGGAATAGATACCAGTTTAGCTTTATTTCTTTTCCCCTGTAATCTGGGCAGTCCTTGTCAACTCTCAAGGGATGAGATGTCTCTCAGGGTTGTGTTTCTAACTGAGAAACCTTTAAACTGAGTGAAAACTAGAAAACAAAATGTACAACTGAGTATATCGCTAATGGTACATTGTGGAGACTTAACAATTCTACATCTGCTAAGTGGGCCCAGGATGACCAGGATTTCAGCATCATAAAAACCCACTTGCAAGCATAGGACCTTAAATGTCAAAACTTTTTCTACAAGTCTTATGAGTATATATGAATGTATCTGACTCAAACTATGCCATTTATTTAAAAAGAAATCTGAACTCCAAATGGAAAAAACAAAAGCTGAGCCACACACTTAAAAACAAAAACAAAAAAGAAAAAAAGAAGTAAAAAAAAAAGTCAGCAAGCAGTATTATTGGCAATAAAAGAAAGATTTTTACCTGCATCACAATCAGAAGTTGGAATTAAATAAATCTTCAAATTATTGTTGTATATGCCATCTGTTATTACGCACTTTTTCACCTAATTCTTAGGCCAGGACCAGATGCAACAATTTTAAAATAAGAAGATAAATTATTTTCAACCTGGATGAAAAAAACATGAAGCTCTGGAAATCTGTCAAGGAAAGATCCATTCTCATAAAAATTCTATCTCAGTTTTTCTACCAGGAGATCTGACTATAAGTCGTCATTTCACATGTTTATTTTCTTTGGGTTTGAATTAAGAGATCAATTAGAACATTTTCTTCTTTCTCTTCCCTTCATTGAATGTCAATATTACTGCAATCATTCTTCTATAATAAGACAAAGACATAGTAATTAAAACAACAACAGTAGAAAAACAAAACAAAACAAAGAAACAACAGTATATATAGCCTGTGAAAGAGAGTCAGTACGGAAAAAAAAAATAAAAAAAGAAAAAAGAAAAAAAACACAAAACGTAAGAGAATTGTGGATGTATTGAATTGACCTATTGCATTTACAGGTCAAGTTTTCAGAACTAGCTTCTAAAACTGCATGTGTTTGCTGTTTATGCACATAATTTCAAGCACTTGTGCATTCAGATCAGGCTACCAAATGCAGGCAGACCGCAGATGGACAAGAAGTCAGTTTACAGGATCAGTTTGAAAATATGGACCAGAATTAATGTGGGATGGGTGGGGATAGAGGGGAACAGAAAAAAAAAAAAAAAAAAAGCCTTAGTATTAGTAAATGTCATTCACAAGGCCTTATTATTAGTAAATATCTCACAAAAAAATGGGTCAACCCAGCCTCATACCTTCATTACAGTGGCAATTATCATCTCTACAGAGATGTAACAGGTGTAAAAAAGAGAAACTTGCCTATTTCCAGAATTGTCAGAAGCAGCAGAATAGTGCCTGAATGCTTCTGAAATTCTGTCCTCTGCTGTAACCATACTTCTCCATCCAAGTCCAAGGTGGACTAAGCACAGCTCCAGGCCCTACTGATTTCTGACTTCAAGAGTTACAGTAGTTTGAGGCATATGGCTGTTCCCAGGGCACTGCCATGCTCCTACAACAGCATAAGGTCTGGGACTTTCCTTGATGTTTTGGTATGCTCAGCCTTTCCTTCCTCCCAGAAAAGGCAGGTTGGCTTGTGTGCATCTGGGGACCTGGCCATCACTCTGCATCAGCCACTGGCGTTCAGCTAGCACAGAGGCATACTGCAAACCCCTACAAATAGACAACTGCATTTACAGCAGATTGGAAGAGAGACAGTGGACCAGCCTGATGCTGAATTTCCATGAAATTGAGAAAGACAACTTTGCTGAAAACTGGAGAAAATAATACACTCCTCCCTCTAAGGAGCCAACCCTGAATTCTTCAGTTTCCTGGTGAAGGATGCTTGATCTGTTCTCCCTTTTTTGTCTTGTATTCATAATGCATTTTGTTCTCTTCTCTCAACCCATAAGCCATTTCTGTTCTTATTATTCCCCTCTATTGATGTCCTAATACACGGGTACTTTGGAGCAGAGTATATCCAAAGGCTTTGCAGAAAATACTTCTGATGGCAAGAGAGCAAAACAAAAACTCATACATTCAGAATGCATAGTCCAACCCCTGAAAAATACTATGTTCTCCCTAGACACATTTAGAACTATTGTTAATTGTAATTTAAAACATAAGGAAGGCAAATTGTTAGTATTGGAAGCGAAGCATGAATAGTCCTTCTCACAGCAGGTGCCAACAGCTTGTACAGTACTTGTTGTCCTTGTGGATCCAGGGAAAGTGATCCCAGTAAGCATCAACAAGAATGTCATCTTTGCCACTGTAAGCTTTCCCTAGTAGATCAATATATTATTTTCTCCTCTTCAATGTCTACCTGTCACTGCTCTTCAATCCCTTTCTCAAATGAAAAGCAGAACTTTCCTTTTAAGAAACTAAATCGCTTGTTATTTTCAAGCCATTATGACTACAAAGTACTGTTGAAAACTCACACTAAAGATACACTTGTAGGTGAACAGCTGACATTAAAGTCTATCCTAAGCAGAAGTACCAACACTTGGATTTTTCTCTTCTTCTCTTAAAGAAGAGGTCATTTTTAACATCTACCCTTTCTGTACACTATTTCATGCATTTGCTGCACAGGTGTCATGACATGTTGCATTATTATAAATGACTAGTGAAAGCTTTCAGCAATATAGCTGTGAGTTTCATTTGTAAATGCTCAGGAAGAAGTTTGTAAGCTGCCATGTTATTACTGCCTGACACTCAAGAGGAATGGAAGAAAGAAGTGGCAAGAAAAGGCAGCACAAAGTCAAAATATCTTATGTTCTTTCAGAGAAGTGTCTTCATTTTATTTACCAGTTATATCTAAAAATTTGCGTTGTGAAGTGAGGATCTCGAGAAGAGATTTACATTAACAAATGCTTCTTTTATTTCTCAACCTAGTTTTCCTCTTCTAACTACTGTGAAAGGTTAGCAAAATCAGACATGATATGAGATAAAATAGCTGAGAATTTTTTCTTTTTTTTTTTTTCCAAATTAAATTAGTGACGGCAGTCTCAGAGAGATGTAGGTAATGAAAACATTTCATGAGTGTGCATGTGACAAAAAAAACATGTGCTCCAAGCCAAACTTGCTTTTCGTTGCTCTTTTGTCACATCAGATGTTTTCATACAAAAACATAGACTGTCCATGTATTCACCACATCTGGTGTCCCAGTTTGGGTTTTTAGTGAAAACATACAAGAATGTGACAAACTTTGATTGATTAGCTAAAGTGAGTGACAGTTTCTTTCTAAGTGCCTAAACCTGAAAGAATGCACCAGCGCAGAAGAAGCTGAAACGTAGGTGTCAGCCGAGTGCAGCAGTGGCTCACGCTAATTTTCACCAGGAGATCCAACCTTCACATCCTGTTCACATAGACACTTGAAGCTGAGCTCTAGGTTATTCCAGAAAATTGTCAGAGCCTGACTTTTATTAAAGCTAGCTTTGGCTGACAAATGCTGACACTTTCAGAGAAAATGCCTGTAATGTTATACAGTGTGAAAATGTTAACCACTAGGCAGTGAGTAATCTTTAAAAAATATATACTGTTTGGAAACTAATGTAATCTTCATAATATCAGTAAAAAATAGAATGTTAAATATGTAGAGAGAAAAGCATATTGAGTAAGATCTTTGTTGTATAGGCCGAGTACGTACCCTCTCTTTGTGCACAGATCATCCAGTCTAACAAAGCAGACCTCTATCTGGTCACAACAGCAACATCTGAGATATACACAATTTATACATAAAAACATGAAGTAATTTTATAGGTCTGACCATTCTAAAATAGGCCTGGTTTCATGGAAAAGTTATGTACATTTTTCTAGGCAGAAAACAAGGCCAATTTCATCTCATATTTTCTTAAGTGTTGCTAGAAGATGTTGGCAGCATGTTCTCCCTTTCTGGCAGGACTGAGGGTGAAGAATGAAGGTTCACTCCTCAAGAGTGTGAAAGAGATGTTCATATATTCTGTTAAAAAATGAGACCCTTAAAATGAAATTAGAGATGGGCAGAAAAGGTTTTGGGGAACAAAAAATAAAAATAAAAATCCTAGTCTGCAGTGGGTTGAAAGAGTCAGAACCAGTATGCTCAAAATATGCAGCAGTATTTTGGGTGCTGACTTCCCTAGAAAAAAAGAAAACCTCATGTCATGCACTTGTCCTACCTCATTTGGGAGGAACATTAGTAACATTCAGAGGCAAGTACTGGACAATTGACTGCACTAGAAAATCTTTCATTTCATGTGCAGCTGCATGAAGACCATGAGAAAAGGACCATGAGAAAATCAGATACAGTCGAGCTTTTAAAATTTTATTATTAAATGTATATTTTGTCAATCCATGTTTTCTAATGAAAAAAAATATTTCTGCATAACTTCCACTTTTCATATCTAGTCGTCTGCTGTTGTGCATTGTAACTGGATCACCTGCACTGTTCAGTTGTCAGAACAGGTACAACTCGCCCAAGCAGCGCCTGTGCCCAGGACCAAAACAGGCTGCACGAGGCCATTCACTTCAAACATTTTCCCACCAGAGCTGTCAGCTGCTCCCTGGACTCCACTCCAGAACACTTGATTTCCTGGGATAGATTTAGCCGTAAGACTGGATTCTTTCCTGTCTCAAAAGATAATTCAATCGTTATCATAGGAAATTAAGAGATCGACTCTCAGTTGATTAAATTAATTTACCTGCCACAGCCACGTCACTAAGTTCAAGCAACCTAATTTACCAAGGATGTATTTAATCTCTATGAAACCATAGATCAGTAGATAATTACAAGCACTGTCCACCAATACTTCTGACCGGGAAGGGCAACACAGAGATGGACAGAACATACTTTTCTTTGCAAAGAAATCTTTCAGCTGGTTCATCTGTGAAGATGAACATCATTCAAATGGCATCAAGCAGATGTTATGCAAGCTGGGGTCAAAGACAGACATTACAGAACTTACATAAATGCAAAAAAACCTCATAGCCCTTACATTAGCAGTATTCTGACTGTGAATATATCTCATTTTCATAAACTTTTTTTTTTTTTTTTTCAAAGCAGGAGAAACATTCGCAAATCTAAGCTAAATACTTTTAAAATTCAATGACTGTTTCAAATCCAGACATACATTCATTTCCACACTTTACAGATGTTCTCTCTCTATATAACAGTCATGCAACAGGCCTGACTGTTGGATGCTTTCAGTGCTCACATTCGCATTTTGCACTTGAGCCCAAATTTCAGTCTTCTATGCATATACTTTGCTGCCTCTCGAATTTTCCTGCAAATGACATATCCCAAGCAGCTGGCTATGTAATTGCATAAACCAAGCATACACCAACTCATCAGCTGGAAACAACCAGATCCCCTTCTGTTCCTCCTTTGCACTAGTTGATCACAGGCTGACTAAGACACCAATGTGATGCAGCCATGAAAAAAGCAAACGTAATCCTAACATGTATTCCTGTTAGACCCTAGGAAATATTAATATCACTGCTCCAAATACTGGTGGCTTTCATGTGGAGTCCTGTATGCCATTCTAGTCATGCATTTCAAGAGAGATTAATCCAAAGAGGAACATATGCAGAAAGCAACTATTAAAATGATCAGGAGAAGAAGGAACCTCTTTTACAAGAGGCAGCAATTCTGTGGCTTGTTAAGCTTAATTAAAACCAAACAAAACCCATGGAGTGAGATGAGAGAGTAGGAAAAGGCTTATACATATATCAGAAGAGAAGAGTGGAGAGAGAGAAACTGTAAGGAAACTGTATTTATCCTGCACAAGAATACAGGAAGAGTACAAATGGGATTAATTGAACATAAATAAATTTAGACTGAAAGCAAGCTTCCCAGCCATCACAGCAGCATGTCTAGGAACAACCTTCAGATTATAACAGCAAGAATACAAACCTTCAAATAAACTCGACAAAAACGCTACTTGGAAGACCAGGCTTTATAAGTGTGTTTTGTCGGTACCTCATGAAGGACATGATCAGGCACAAAGACACAGAAAAATGTCACTTCTTATTCATGTTTATCACTTAGACTCCACGCGTAAATGTTATCATTTTAACAGCCAGGACCTTTAGCTGTCAGCTCCTAAATATGAATCAAAGGGATCCAACCAGATTTTGCAAGTTGTGTACAAATAAGAAAGATGACCCTAGATGAATATATGTAAGTGAACAGAAATGCTATTTTTAGACTCTGAATACACATAGAGCAGAAAAAAATAAATAAATAAATAAATAAACCTACCAACCACCATCAAAAACAAACAAACAAACAAAAACACTAGTACTGATTTGGGAAAGGAAAATACATACAAAAATACAGTTTTGTTTTGTTTTCATTGAACAATTGAAATTCAAGGAAAGAGCAATCACAAGGCTTGAGTTGTTAAACTAAGCTACACCTCAAAATTCTCTGTCCCAGTTTGTACTCAGTTAACTTCAATTAAGCAAACAGGGAAAAGGAAAACTGATCCCACAGGGAGAGAGAAGAATGCATATATAAATACTTTCCAGTGAGATTGCCTTTTTTTCTTTTTTTTTCTTCTTTTTTTTTTTTTCTCTTGCAAACAACTGTTTTGTTCTCTTTTTTTTTTCTAAGTTTTTAGCTAAGAGAAAAATTGTAAAGATATTACTTTGTGATCATCTCTGAAAGTGTGGAGTAATTCAAAATACATTCTGACAATTTGTAAGCTGTTGTAGTTCAGATATAATGAAGACATAAGATCTCACACACTAGCACACTATGCATGCAGAATTATGCAAAGTAAAGACATATCAGTCTAAGTCAAAATTCCACTATTAAAGATTTTTTTCCCTGTGTGCCTTCTAACAGCTTTCTTTTAGTGTAAATTTTCTTATTCATTTTATTGACCTACCTCTATAGATTTGATGTCTTAGTTACAGTTTTCTGATTTTGTTCTTTAAGTGTCTCTGTTGGGAATTTTTAAATGTTTAGTTCAATAAATCATACCAAAACCCACTAAATTCTTACCTATGGAGATTTTTTCCTCCGAATGCAAAGCCAATACTGATATCATAGTTCAACAGCAGGGTGTCATCCACAGACTTTTTACTGTGAATGTCACACCCACCGATGTCAGTAGGGGTTATACATCCATAAATCAAGACCTGTTTAAGGCCTTCATGTGGACTCTGTCCCTTAAAATTGATTGCACTTAACATCATGTTTAGGTTACTAGTGTCATTATCAATGAGCATACAGGTTAAATATCTCATTAATCAAATCACTGTAATGAAATGTATGGAAATGTGAGGATTTCTGTTTTTCTGAGGCAGAAAGGTATTTCAGTAAAGCAACAAATAAGAGACAAGAGAAAATGCTGACAAGGTTTTCCTTTTTGAAACATAACAAATTCTATCCTATCTGTATCGAAATATAAAGCAAGTTTCTGTATGCATTTCAAGTACCTAAGTGAGAATGTATGTATGTCTACATAAAATAGGTCTTCGAAAGATAGAAGGCACAGAAGAAATAGAAAAGTAGTTTCTAGCTTGGAAGAAGAAAAGGAAGTACAGGCACATCATCCACAGCAACTCTGCTGCTTAAGGTCCTCGAAAAAAAGGGGCATCTGATCTTGAGTCAAAATGATTGAGGGTAAATCCTTTTCTACTTTTGTCAACTGAGTGCTTTAAATGGAAGCTGATATCACCAAAGGCGGGGGGGGGGGGGGGGGGAGGGGGCAGAGAGGGGCGAAGATGAAAATAGGAGGAAGAGGGAAGGGAAGGGAAGGGAAGGGAAGGGAAGGGAAGGGAAGGGAAGGGAAGGGAAGGGAAGGGAAGGGAAGGGAAGGGAAGGGAAGGGAAGGGAAGGGAAGGGAAGGGAAGGGAAGGGAAGGGAAGGGAAGGGAAGGGAAGGGAAGGGAAGGGAAGGGAAGGGAAGGGAAGGGAAGGGAAGGGAAGGGAAGGGAAGGGAAGGGAAGGGAAGGGAAGGGAAGGGAAGGGAAGGGAAGGGAAGGGAAGGGAAGGGAAGGGAAGGGAAGGGGAGGGGAAGGGAGGGGAGGGGAGGAGAGGGGAGAGGAGGGGAGAGGAGGGGAGGGGAATGGAGGGGAGGGGAGGAGAGGGTAGAGGAGGGGAGGGGAATGGAGGGGAGGGGAGTATAGGGGAGAGGGAGAGGAAACATGTAGCACAGATGTTTGTATAAAGATTTCATTGTTTCTTTACTTGCTAACAGAAGCCACTCCAGTGCATGGACTTGCACATGTCAAGTGTAGAGCATCCATCTGTTGTGCTTTGTGCTGCATGCACAAACAAAAGTTTTTGCACACCTTTTGGGTATCTCTATTTCTAGGAAAAGGACCCTCAGTATGGCATAACGTCAAAAAAAAAACCAACAAAAAAACACAAGTAAAGTGAGGCAATAAGCGGACAGTCAGTGGCATGATACAACAGTAAAACTTAGGTGAAAATTTATAACTGTGAATACAAAGAGTCCTTTCCCCACAAAGAGCAACCCCTTTCTACCTTATTGCCTTCCCTTTCTTGCCCTAGTCTCTTGCCTCAGTTTATTCTTGTTTTAGTGCCCCTGGACCTTCTCCAGATCAGCTTTCACTACGCACCTCTGCTAAACCCTTTTGCCAGGGCTGCAGGTTTTTTGCAGCAGTTGTTGCTAAAACATCTGGGAAGGTCACAGCTGGCAGAGGTAGCAGGGTCTCACCTAAGCTCCCCCACTGGTGTGCAGGGTGCCCTCGCTGGAACACAAAGTCCCTCTCAAAATTGGAATCGGACCTTGCCATGGGTCAAGGATGGGAATTCTGGGATTTCAGCCCAACTCAATATACTTGTAAGCACTTTTTTTTTTTACTTTTTTTTTTTTTTTTTTTAAGAGATAGAGAATTACACCAAGATTGCATCTCAGATTTTATATAAAGTCCCTGATATAAAAGCAGGTAAATATGCAGACATCAGAATGAGCTCACAAGGGAGGGGACACCTCCCATGTCAGCTGCTAATGACAGTGGGTGCGGACCACAGAGAGGGACCACCATGCTCATGAGCCCATTGAACGGCCACTTACCTTCCCAGTCATGCTTAAAATCATGGGTATTTCTAAACACTTTGTTCAATAGGGGCATACAAGTGCTTCTTTCCCGAGGCCATGCCATGGTGTTGACAATTATGCCGACTTTCCCTGTTTTGCACGGTGCCTGGGTTGTGCATTTCTGTCCCATGCTGGAGCACCAGGGCAGCACACCTGACACCTGGGGTGTTGGGGATGCAGCCCGGTGGGTCCTCCTGCCAGCCCTCTGCTTCCAGCCAGGCATTGCCACTCAGCAGCAAAGAGGTACTGAGACCTTCAGCCACAACTTAGTGATCCCTTCCCTACCAACACCACACATTTTGTTGAATTAAATGCAATCAAGGAACCCTATTCTTAAAATTAATTACCCATATCTAAGTCACCAACTGCTGAAATGAAATACCCTTGTAAATTTTTGGAAATTGAAGATGATGTCTTCTGATGACAGCTTTCTGGAGTGTAAGTGCATTGTAGTAAAGCTGGGGGTTATTTATAGAAATTACATCTTTTGTTTTGTAGCACATACACTTTTGCCTGCATCTGTCCTTCTTCACTTTCTGCAGTGCTTGAGAGCAACTCTGCATGCCCAAGCATAGTTATTCCTCTGCAGAACGTCTTACCAACATTTGTATAATTAAGTGTAACTAGCTACTTTAGTGATGATTTATACCAGGGAAGTAAATATAAGAAATCAAGGTATTATTTTTAAGGGATTGTGTCCCTCAGCAGGGGAAGAAAATACAGCCTGTAGTTCTAAAGGCAGAGCAGCACATCATGCAAGCAAGCTTTCCATCATGAAAATATCATTATAGGATTAGAAGTACGGAAATATGTAAAATATTTAGGCAAGCATGTACACAATAGTGAGTATCCAGTACTTCTGGTGGTTGGTTTTTTTTTCCTATGACTAACAGAAAGGAAAGAAAAAAGGAGAAAACCTAAAGCCTCTCCTCAAAAACTGAGTCAGAATCTTCCTCTGATTTTCCATAGTTCGTGGCTCAGGCAGTCCAAAATAAATAAATAAATAAATAAATAAATAAATAAATAAATAAATAAAGGCAGTATCATGCAATTTCAAGAACCTGGCTGATTCCAGCTAAGAAAATCAAAACATGTACTGCGAAAAGTGGTGGTGACATTTTTGCTGACATCCTGATCTCTCTCTCTAAGCATTTATACCTTGATCATTACTGATAGCCTGGATGATTTTCTGTGCTAACTTCAACATTTTCACGCAAATGGCAAATTTAAATAGACAATGCATTTTCACTGCAGCTATACAACCACAAAAAGCAAACTGTGAGAGTTTCCAATTTTACTGGAATTAGGCTGCCTTCTGGGAACAAGATACAGCCAAAGCATGGTCCTTGCATCTCTGCAAGGTATAGAATGGCCGAAGACAATGGATAGTTTAATGTAACAGGCATTGTGCAGCTCTGCTTTTTTTCATATTTAGACAATACTGTGACAGAATTTTTACAGTTTTAACACTGTTGATTCTTTAACCATTATAATGTGCACGTTATATAAATTAAAACTGTTCCCAAAAATATAGCATAGAGGATGGTAGGAAAGTACACTGCTCCAAGGGTTATATATATTGTATTCTCTTACATCTTAGTAGTTTAAGCTATTACCATGATGTATTTATACAGTAACTTCATTAACAGTTAAATAAAACTTTCCCCAGCATTACTGTTAGAATTTCTAAGGACCTATGGATACATACATTGGTGCTATTTTAAAAATATTTATGCAACAGTGCACTTAGAAATGAGCAAATTTTAAGTAAATTTAGTGTTAGTAACTTTAACACTGCTAGTTCTTTTATGATTGCTTTTATTTAATTTTCTGCATTCAATAAAAAGATTTCAATGATGTAGTTGGTGATTTCTCTACACGGTTTATTACATTGCTTTGCTAGCATAGCATGCTGTTTGTCAAACAGTTGAGGAATCCTTCATTCTTTCTAATAAATAAATAAATAAATAAA
>NC_049198.1:78450635-78493135 GCF_009769625.2 Cygnus olor | reverse complement strand
GGAGTGTGTGTCATGAGCACATATATACAGATTTTTATTTTATGAAGACACATTGCAGGGTATATCCAAACTCCACAAGGCAATAGAGCAGATGTCCTACAGGTAAAATTATTGAAGCTTATACTAAAAGCAATAAAGCAAAATCGATTTATGTGAATTGAGTATCTCACATGATTCTTTGTAATTATATTTACTGAAAACCTCTAATCAGACTGTATTTACTGGATGGTGTGGACTTTAATGTCTAGAACTTCCTCACAGGCATTTTTGCATCTGACATAAAAATAAGATCTCCATATGGACAATTTAGCTGTCATGGAAGATGCTCAAAAAAATTAAATCAACATTTTAGGAAACAGACAAAGTACCGCATGTCTGAGATACACACAAGTGAACTACAAAAGAGGACAGTATCTTAAAGGACAGTGTATGCATTTTTAAATGGTAATATTTCTTCCTATAATGACTTTCTTCAATCAAACTTCTGAACTGTCGAACAATGTTCAAGAATATCTTAGCTTATCTTCAACACTGAAATTCTTTTTGAATCCAAGAAGTTATTTATTTCCCAAATGGATTATCTTCTGAGATACATTCTGCTTCACGTTTTGGAGTCTCTTTCTCTGGAGATATTCAAAACCTGCCTGAATGCCAACCTGCACAAGGTGCTCTAGGTGATCCTGCTGGGCAGGGGGGCTGGACTAGATGGTCTTCAGAGGTCCCTTTCAACCCCGCCGATTC
This sequence comes from Cygnus olor, assembly GCF_009769625.2. Lineage (NCBI taxonomy): Eukaryota > Metazoa > Chordata > Aves > Anseriformes > Anatidae > Cygnus > Cygnus olor. The sequence continues at coordinate 78,492,394 of NC_049198.1, read as the reverse complement.
TGTGATTCTGCAATACTCATCTTGTAATAATGGACAGCCACACAGCACTTTGAATGCTAGTTCTGACAACTTTCCTCAGTAATGTGTAGCTAGCAGAATGGTTTCCAGAAGGCAGACTTCTTAGGAAACAGAGCTTTCCAGGTTTCAAAGGAATATTCCCTTAAAAAGATTTTCAGGTTTGTGCAGAGAAATTAGATTATGTAAATGGTCACACGAACAAGTAGCCATGGGATAATTTCAGCCTGGAGTTATACCAAGATAACTGTGGGAGTGTGGCCATTGGAGTCGACAAGCCCCATCGTTGGTGATAATATCAGACTGGTGATAATATGAGACCATCAGGAATGTAAAGCGTTTAGAGGGAACAAAGAGGGGTGATTCAGGAGACGCCTTGCCGGTTGCTTGTTCTCCGGCAGTTGGGGCATGGGAGTTGCTGGGTGTTTGCAGTTGCTGGGCAAAGTTGTTGACCAATGAATGGTTAGGGAAAAGTACTGCTGTGGGGCGAATGGTATAAAAAGAGAGCCTGTCCTCTATATGGGATATATAATGAAGTGATGTCATCAATAAAGGAGCAGCAGTTACTGATCCTGAAAGAACCCTGGTGTCCGTGTGGTCATTACGCCACAGATAAACACCTATCTACAAGCATTCTTTATCCCAACATAAATATAATTTCTTTTACCATGTAGTTTCAAGAGCAGTTATTGTGGTTCACATGATGTGCTACAGTACTACACTGTTCCATGGTACTCATTTGTATTCTTATATATTACTGTAAATAAGACAATTTCTGAAATCACCTACATTTTGGTCTTCTCTCTGTATGATTTTCTCTAGTTTCATAAGATATTTCTGTACAGAACTTCTAAAAATTTCTAACAATCTGTTTCATTTTGGAAGACCGTTTTCCACATTGACTTATTGGCTATGTAGTGCTAATTGGACAGTACTCACAACACGATGTACATGAAATGAGTTCTAATCCAAGAATGAAAGAAATGAGCAACTTCACTTCAACATGGTGTAAGTACTATTCCCTTACCCAAATGAAAATTCTCTCAAGGATAAAGAGACCTAACTGACACATAGGCAGAGGTTGTACTGCCTTTTTCATCTACCACGGACTAGATTCTTGTGCAGAAGACGCCAATCAACCACCAACCCAGAATACTTCAAAATGATAAATGTTATCATTTCTCTGTGTGTATGCAGTTACACACCTCTCTTCTATGACACAGAGGTTTGAATACAGATATATTTGTTTGGTTTTAGTAGAGAAGATTTTAATTATAAAAACAGAAACAACGCCTATGTTTCCTTGGAGCAGGAGCTACTTAGACGTTTTGAGGATTTGTTTTACTTCACAGAGGTCAAATCCAAATTTCACATACCTCTCTGTAAACAGACATTCTCACTAAACAAGCTGGACAAATTCAATGCCTTTAGGCTAGTTACTTTTACATATACAGCTTTAATAACATAATTAACTGAACAACTGCATTCTTTTTGCTCCAGACCTCTCATTAAGGCATAGAATCATAGAATCATAGAATATCCCAAGTTGGAAGGGACCCATAAGGATCATCAAGTCCAACTCCTGGCACCGCACAGGTCTGCCCAAAAGTTTAGACCATGTGACTAAGTGCACAGTCCAATCTCTTCTTAAATTCAGACAGGCTTAGTGCAGTTACTACTTCACTGGGGAGCCTGTTCCAGTGTGCGACCACCCTCTCGGTGAAGAACCGCTTCCTGATGTCCAGCCTAAACTTCCCCTGCCCCAGCTTAACACCGTTCCCACGGGTCCTGTCACTGGTGATAACAAAGAATAGGTCATTTGCCTCCCCACTCCCCCAAGAAGGCACATCACTTCTACACAGAAGTGTAGAAGTGTGTGTAGAAGGCACATCACTTCTACACAGCCATTCAGAAACAGTTCTTGTGAGATCCCTGCAATACCTGAAACTTGTATTGTCACAGCTGCAATACTTTGTCCATTTCTCTCTGCCTACTAGCACCCTTTCCAGAAGCGACTTTTTCCTCTGATGTTTAGAAATAAAGTTGAGCTGAGCTCTGTTGCAATGGAAGACGTAGCCATGAATCTACCATGACATTCTTTGGTTCTTAAAAAATAAAATGAATTCTTAATCCTAAATTTTTAATTCTGCCCTTACACACACACACACACGAAGTTACTGAGGAATAGTACTACATCAAGTTTATTACAGATTTTGTAAGAGTCGGAACTGCTCAATTTTCCAAAAAGTGCCCATTTAAGACATTGACTCTGAAACAATTTAAAGCTGAGAAGAGCAAAACTTCATCAAGTTCCATTTTTCATTTACCTTTAAAACCATATGGGTAAAAACACTGATAAAATGGATTTTCCAGGGTCCTGAGGGAACTGCCTGATGGGGTTGACAAGCCTCTCTCCATCATATATGAAAAGCCTTAGCAGTCAGGTGAAGTTTCTGGTGACTGGAAAAAGGGAAACATCACTCCCATTGCTAAAAAGGGTAGAAAGGAGAACCCAGGGAACTCCAGAGCAGTGAGCCTCACTTCTCTGTCTGGGAAGATTATGCAACAGATCCTCCTGGAAGCAATGTTGAGGCTCATGCAAGACAAAGAGGTGATCCAACACAGCCAGCATGGCTTCACCAAGGGTAAATCTTGCCTGACCAATCTGATGGCCTTCTAGGATGGAGTGACTGCATCAGTTGACAAGGGAAGACCAGCCAACGTCATCTACCTGGACTTCTGTAAGGACTTTGACGTGGTCCCACATGACATCCTGGTCTCCAAATTGGAAAGATATGGATTTGAAGGATGGGTCATTCAGTGGATAAGGAGTTGGCTTGAAGGCCACACCCAGAGAGTGGTGGTCAATGGCTCCTATCCAGGTGGAGGGCAGTGGTAAATGGTTTCTCTCAGGGGTCTGTTGTCAGACTGGTGCTGTATAATATCTTAACCAATGATATGTACAGTGTGATCAAGTTCACATGTGACACCAAGCTGAGTGGTGTAGAAATACAACAGAAGGAAGGGAAGCCATCCAAAGGGACTTGGACAAGCTTGAGAAGTGGGACCATGTGAACCCAATGAGGCTCAACAAGTCCAAGAACAAGGTGCTGCACCTGGGTCGGGGCAATCTCAGACAGGAGTCCAGACTGGGAGAAGAAATCACTGAGAGCAGCCCTGCAGAGAAGGACTTGGGGGTTCTGGTGGATGAAAAGATTGACATGAACCAGCAGTGCATGCTTGCAGCCCAGAAAGCCAACCGTACCCTGGGCTGTATCAACAGAGGAGTGGCCAGCAGGGCGAGGGAGGGGATTGTGTCCCTCTCCTCTGCCCTTGTGAGGCCCCAGCTGGAGCCCTGTGCACAGGTGTGGGGCCCCCAGCACAAGGAGGATGTGGGGCTGTTATGGATCCAGAGGAGGGCCATGAAGATGATCAGAGGGCTGGAGTACCTTTCCTATGAAGAAATGCTGAGAAAACTGGGGATGTTCAGCCTGGAGAAGAGAAGGCTCCAGGGTGACCTCATTGCAGCTTTTCAATACTTAAAGGGGGCTTATAAAAAAGATGGAGAGCAAATTTTTGCTCAATCAGATAATGACAGGACAAAGGGGAATCTAGTAGGCGGCATCCCTCCCCATGGGAGCGGAGTTGGAACTAGACGATCTTTAAGGTCCTTTCCAACCCAAGATGCTCTATGATTCTATGATTTAAGAGTTACCATATACTCACAGAACATAAACTTGCAGAAATTACTTTTACAAACACTCTAACATAAAAACAAGTAAGCAATTCTCCACAGAGCAAGAAAGTACAGAGTTAGGGAAATACCAACATAGAGCATCCAAACAAACATAATCATCATCTATAGAAAGACTTTACTGTAGGCACAGAATCAGACAAGACTTATGTATATAAAGCTAGCAAGAATAATGCTGGGAAAGCTATCCATAACCTCACATTCTTTCTCCCAAAATATTCTGAGGCACAAATGAAATTAACAAAAGGACAATCTTCATTAAAACTTTGCAGTAATATAAAACCTATTTTCTCCAAAAGCAATGCAATCATGCCTAGCATCTTAATTATATTCTGTAAGCCAATATGGGCAGCCATGTGACGTCTTAAATGTATTGCAATTTTACTCCATTTTCTTCATATATTCCAGAAAGTTGTTACATTCATTTTTTGCCCCTACTAGCACTGAGGAAGCTGGCCAATGTATTTGTCAGGCCATTCAATCATCTCTGAGGAGTCATGTCAACTGGGGTACATTTCTTCCTACCTAAGAAAGACAACAAACATCACCTATACGTTCAAGAAAGGTGAGCAGGAGGATCAGAACTAAAGGCTGATACCTGTGAAGGTGTTGTAGCTAAGCCTTCTGTAGGTTGTTGCCAAATGTATTAAGTAAGTGAAGGTGCTTGGAAGAATTTCTTACTAGTTTATGAAGGAGAAATTATGCTTGACCAACCTGATAGACTTCTACAGAGAAGGCTGGCTCAGAGGATGAATGAAGAGCAGAGATGTTGCCTATCTTGACATTTAACAGGGCTGTCAACTGTCTTTTATAGCATTTTCATAAACAAACTGATGAAGTAAGTATGGACTAGATAAATGGACAATGAAGTGGCTGAACTGGTGAGCTCAGAGTGCTGTGATCAGTAGTACAAAGTCCAGCTCATGGATTTTCACAAAGCAAAACATGAAAGTCCTGCACATGGGGAGGAATAACCCCAGGCACTCTTACGGGCTGGGGGACGAGTAGGTGGAAAGCAGCTTGGCAGAGAAGAACTTGGGGTTCCTGCTGGACATCAAGTTGACTGTGTCAGAGCAATGTTGGCAGAAAAAGCCAACAGCCTCCTAGGCTGCATTAGGCCCAGCAGACCAAGGGAGGTGATCTTTCCTCTCTGCTCAGCACTGGTGAGATATCTGGAGTGCTCTGTTCACTTCTGGGCTTTCCAGTACAAGAGAGACATGGAGCTACTAGAGAGAATCCAGAAACCAGACATGAAGATGATGAATGGACTGGAGCACCTCTCCTATGAGGAGAGGATGAGAGAGCTGGAAATGTTCAGCCTGGGTAAGGATCTTATTAGTGTACACAAATACCTGGTGGCATAGAGACAACAGAGCTAGACACTTAATGGTGCTCGGTGCCAGTACAAGAAGCAACAGGCACAAATTGAAACACAGGAAATTCCATCTGAACGTAAGATTATATATATATATATATATATGTATATATAGGTATATATATATATGTATATATATATGTATTTTACTGAAAGGGTGTTATAACATTAGGCCAAGTTGCCCAAAGAGTTTGTAGGATGTCCAACCGTGGAGGTAATCAAAACCCAACTAGACATGATCCTGGGCAACCTGCCTGGTTTGAGCAGGGGGGTTGTACTACATGATTTCCAGAGGGCCCTGCTAGCCTGAACCATTCCGTGTTTCATATCTGTTAGGTACCAGATACTTTTGCTAAATTAGTAGGTGTGAGAGAAGAACCAAGAATAAGGTGTAGGTATGTATCCAGGCAAAATATTACAGAATAGAAATTCTGTCAGTAAATGTGCTTTCTAAGCATATTCTACAAAAGCAAGAAAACCTCTAAAATGTCAAACTTAAGTGGAAAGATGTTTTCTTTTGCACACAAAGTCTGACATAAAATGTAAAATGTATTGTTATCTGTCTAAGTTATGTACACAGGTGAACTAGTTTTTGTTTTTGTTTTGGTTTTGGTTTTGATTTTTTTGTTTGTTTTGTTTTTTACAAGATAAATTATTTTGTACAATATATGAATACATATTTTAAAGTAGTTAGCAACCTACATGAATCTGTGATTGAATCTTTGCATTTTATACAGGCAGAAATAAACAGACACTGAGACACTGCACTCTGTTAAGATCTGTCTCTTCAGAAGAACGTAGATAATCTTGTCTTTTGTTCCTGGTAGTTTTGGGCTCTGTTTCTTAAGTGTACCATTAACCACTGGGAATCCTTTTATTCTCCACAACTAGTAGGTATCATTATCTTCAGAGTTTCATAGAAAGCAACAACAGGAACAAAGAAAGAAAATACAAGTTTCAATTCATGGGATGAATGACATATTTATAAAATTTACTGTCAACACATCAGAAAACACCAATGTAATGGTGTGGAGCTTTTTTCTTTGAGCGTAGTTTGTGCATTTTACCTTCATAATCTGCTACACAGAATATGAATGAGAAACAATTAGGCCCTGCAGCTAATTAACCTAACTTTTTCTTCCAAGCTTACTTTTATTAATACAGCTGAAACAATTAGATCCACCAAGAGAAATGGGCAATGGTTTTTCATACCATATTTCCCATAACGCTTAGTTTCCCGCTGCAAATCATTAAACAGCCAACAGACGCATTTTGTTTTCTGCTTGCACATGTGCAAGCAATTCTTCTTGAAGGGCAAAAGTAAGATTAGTTTGTGCTCCTATTGTAGTTCGTCATAGTGTCATCGCTAGAACTCCTGCCTCAAACTAAATGTTGATTTTTTTTAATTAATTAATTTATTTCTTTATTCTCACTGAGCATCTTTAACTACACTTGCAGCACCACTGTAAGTGGCATTCATCAGATTTTGTGAAGGCGGTTTAAGGTTCACAGTGTGAACAAGACAGTGACAGATTGTTCATAGAAAGCAGCAACATAAGCCCTACAGATGATAAGGTGAGGCCAGAAAATCACACAGCCAGTCTTCACTCCGGATCTAAGGCAAACAGCAAGAAAGTTCTTCTTTTCCCCTCCTCCCTCTCTTTTGTTTCAGCAGTGAAACGCAAAGCAAATATACTTCAGTGTCATGATTTTTTTGCTGGCACCTTTCCATAGCCAATTCCATTCATGCAGAAAAGGGATGAAATTCCATCATTCGAGCATGACATCTCAAAATTCAAACTTAATGAGAGCTTTGGCAGCTTCTGTCGAAGGCAGACAGTGATTAACAAAACACTTCAGAGTACAAGGCACAGCAGTGCTCAAAGAAAACAGTGATGATCTCCACTTAATTGTAGAAAAGCCCAAAGCATCTGCCAGCAGAGGAGAGCTCAAGCCATAAGGAGCTATTGCTCAGATAGGCTGTCATCTCCAGAGATCAACAACCATATGCTCAGCTCAAGCGCAAACTCCAAAGAAGTTAATTTTCTGACAAAATACAGGGATAAATATGACATTCAAACAAGTGTGCTCACTCATCCTGAACACACGTTCATCTGCACGTATCAGATTTATGCATCATTTAAACAGAAGCAAATACAATTTGTTTGGAACACAAACATTACTGTACGAGCACAGGTATAATTAATCTTTGTCCGCTCCACAGGTTCTTGTCTTCCACTGGTTAATGTTTACAGTAAACTTTTGATAAATGAATATGATCACCTGTTGCACAATGCCTCGCTATGTAAAATATCCATTGTTGTTTTTTTCTGCAATCTAGAACGCACACAGTTACTGCCTGCTCAGCCGCAGCAATAGAATTTTATCCTGTTTTATGATAATATAAGGTCCATTTCTAAATGCCAAGGACAGGTACTTTGAATAAATTTCACTGGCAAAAAAAGTTATTCTAATAAAATTATCATCTGAATATGAAACAGGGAAAGCATAATTAGTCTACAAATATATTAAGTCTTTTGTACTTATTTAGTACCTTATAGTCAACAAATGGAAATATGTTATTAAAATGTATACGCCTGGCAGCATAAAAATAACAGAAGGGAAAAGGTCAATCTAGAAGGGGAATGTGCTAGAAAAACACATGCTGTTGAATATAAAGTTAAATTGACTTTCAGTTTGTCTAGAAAGTTTATCTTTTATTTTTTTTTTTCTTAACAATTACCTCAAATGCCCTTCTGCTATATCAAATATAGAATATTCTGACTTCATTCAAAAATAACTTCCCCAGCACCTAGGAACTCTTGTGTGTGTTACGATATCTTCAGATAGGTCTAGCTAAAGCAGTTCATATGACCAACTCTTACATGCCAGCATGTCACTTGCATCGCATCTGCCTGGGTTCAAATTCATTCTAATTCCACTCTGTGCTTACCAGAAAACTACATTCAAACTCACAACTTTCTGTCATCTTGCCTGGTTTTGGGACATGTTTGAGACTTTCTGAAGCAGCAAGATCTGTTGCAATGTGGAGTTTGAAGAAATAGGACATCAATCAGTCATTTGATACAATATTTTCACTTTTTTTTTTTTTTTTTCCTCAGTTTAGGTATATTTCTCATAAAGACATGCAGAAAGCATGAGATGGGTAAGCAGCTGTATTCAGCCTCGCTAACAAACAGATGTTTGTTTCCTTAATTTTGAGTCAGCCTGAAGCAACCAAAATATTGTGGATATCTAAAAATATTAACAAAAATAAGGCCTGTTCCCCACAGCACCACAGCACATCTACATGATGTTTCGTTGAGAGACTTGTGTCAGATGTAGGATAGCAATGCTGTGAACAGCAACAATACAAAGGAAAATTGTAATCAACATGTGTTCTTAAATGAGCGGAAGCAGAATTGTATGCAATCATTAACTTTCTCATTTCAGCTATTTTTTTTCGTATTGATTCTCAAGCATACATCTTGGTAGGCTGCTAAGATACAGCAGTATCATAAAGCATATGGAAACATCTGAAGACAGAAAAGGATCCCTCAAACTGCAGCAGGATGAGTTGGAGCAGAGATTTACGTGGTTCTAATGAAGAATGGTACACAAACGCTCTACCTTACTTAGCAGCACAGAGACAGAAAATATTAATGATTTGAGAAAGCCCTGGTTGGCCACTGGTAGACTGGTTTAATAATGGGCTTCTACAAGCCATGACTCAAGTGCACAGCTCATACCTCTCTCTTTAGGACAACTGCAAAGCAGCCAAGCTTCCTCAGGAGTTCCCTGGGAGGCTTAATTTCCACTGATAGGAGAATAAAATTATGTCTCCGTTATTTAGAAAACTGTGGGCCGTATCTTTTATTTTGACTGAAAATAACACGTAATGTGAGCTTTGTAACACCTTCAACTGCAACACACCCAGGGCTGAGCAGCATCAATAATTCCCTCTTTTTGGGGCAGACTACTTCATGGAAGAACACCAGCAGAGGAAGCAGCACTTAGCAGAGTCACTACATATAAACAGCTCAGCTGAGAGCATAACAAAGGGCTCTGTTGTGCTATCTCACAGCACAGCCACTAACATGCAAAATGAAAAAAACTCTGCCAAGTGCACAGAAAATGCAGGCAATGTCATGTCATTGCCCTCACTCGACTGTTTGTTATGGGCAGCTCAACTTACAAGAAGGAGAGACAAAAAAATCAGCCACAGCCCTGAGCACAACAGCAAACAAACAATTTTGTGCAAAATCCCTTTGGTGAAAACAAACAAACAAACAAACAAACAAAAAAAAACGAAGGGAAGCAATCTTTAATTTTTAGAATGTAGATATTGCTGTATTGACATCTATAGATTCCTTCAGTAGATTGTGAGGTAAATGTAATTGATCTACTTTTTAAATTATAATATACGGTATTTTTATAAACCAAAAAAATCTCAAAACTCTGTTACATTATTTTCCAAAAGAGATACATTTTTGAAATATAGAGTAGCTAGTAGAGTATCAAAGAGCTGTTATGGAACGATAAGGATGGATGGGACTAGCAAAATAAATGGAGGAATAGTTGTGTAGGACACAGTTTCACAATCAACTTAAACATGGACTTTATTTTCAGTGCATAGGTATTCTAATTAAAGTGAAAAAGATCTAACACACATTTAAAATTAAATATATGCATTTTTTTCCTGAATTGAATCCTTTATTCTGACTCTGTCACCCATATTTCCAGCAAAGTTAACAAAATAAGCAATTAGCACCTCACACTGCAAATAGTTCTCTCATCTTTCAACTTGCAGAAGGTGTCAGAGTCTGGTCCCTTAGGTAGCAAATATCACAAAAATCACATATGTGCATGTAATACCAACAAAGCAGCAGTACATAAGCTTTAAAAGCTATTCCACACAAAGCTTCAAGTTTGCATGTGCGGTTGCATAACCTGTATTAGTAAACAATTCTTGAAAAGCCAAGTACCACAAAGGAAGTGTGCACTGCAGATAGCAGGTTTGCAATGGAATTTGGCTGCACATCTGGATCCATTCTACTCTGGAGTGCAGGAATGTTCCTCATTCTCTACTAGCAGCACCATACAGTATTTGGAAGAGATACATATGCTTACAAAGTATTTTCTTATTGGACATTCCTTAAGTTCCATATACAACATATACTTTTTTATTTTATTTATTTATTTTAAGTATAGTCTTTGAAAGCTTCTAAAGTCAAAGAGAATTGCTAAAGGGAAAGGGAAATTGCTTCTACCAGGTAGCAATGTAGGTAAATAAAAATTGCACATGAATAATTTGTGTTACTCCCATCTTGATGCCTGATTGGAATAGTTTAGGGGAAAAAAAAAAAAAAAAAAAAAAAAAAAGTTTGCTTGTTTTATCTCTATATAACTGATTTTACTTATTTATTGTCCTAAAAATGTTGCTGAACCTAAGCAGATTCTACCAATTTGTAACATTTTAAGCATTTTATTGCTTGAAGGAAATGTATTCTTAAATGACATATGCAGTGAATTAAAAACTTGCTTACTTTACAAAAAAAGCATAATCCACTAAATACCATTATAACAGCACCACAGATCTAAGGTATGTTTCCTACTGGACATCAAAAAGCTTGTCATAAATGTTGTAAAGTAACATCCTACTTATTGATAATGACGATCTTTTTTGTGCATCTCAGTTGATTAAAGAACATTCCTTAATCACTTCATTTCACAGAGCAAAGCACCTTTGTTCAACAGAACAAAGTCTCCTCTAATGAAAGACACAAAAAAGCGAGAAAGATTTCTATGAGAGCTTATGAATATCAGAGTTAATGTTGAAGTAATGTTTTTTTGCAATACCAAATGCATTTTCACACATTTTTTTCTGAAGCACTACAGATAGTTACATGATGGAAAAACAAGCATTTATAAGTAGTCCTTTCATGGAAACCACCATTGCTGTACCTGCTTTATTGGGTATGTTAATCGAACCCTTGCATTTTGTGCTGAATTTTATGCAAAGAAATAATTTAGTACCACTCCTTTGAATTTTTCAGACCACTCAAAGTGAACTTAAAGCACAAGCCAAGGACATGTCTCAATTTCTGTTTAATTGAAATGGAATCCAAATTGTGTTTACTATTGACAACATTAGAGATAGCTATCATTTGGCACTGCCCAAAATCTATTCAAATGTTGCAACAAGCATATTCTGGATTCTTCATTAAAATGCATCAGTAGGAGTTCATACTCCTACCATAGTCCCTGACCATATAACTGCAAATATAGTTGTATATTTTCTGTAGTGCTGTAAATATGTGTTCTGTCAGAGCTACAGCTGTCAGAAAACAAGCATGTATATGGAGGAAAGAACAGGAAAGTCCTGCCTAAATAATTCACAGGAATTTTACGATTTCCACAGAAATATTTTACCAGGTTCTTTTTAATGCAAAATGAATATGAGTTTTGACCTTCTGCAGCAACAAAACTGTCAACTTCACCATAGTAAGCAACTGACTCAGCCTAAACAGGCAATCAGGTAGAAAGGAATAAAACAATGTTTAGAGGAACAACTATATCACCTGTGAGAAGCTTTTGTATTGACATATAGAGTAATGTCGAATAATTGTGTGCAGGGAAGCTGGCCTATGAGGGACTGGAAAGGAGAAAAGAAAAGACATTAAAAAAAAAAAAAAGGAAAAAAAAAAAGCTAAAAATGCATGAAAATGATTTGCTATAGCTGCTACATACCTGTTTTGAGCAGACTCAACTGTCATTGACCTGCTTCAAGTTACCAATTACATTAACACAGAAACTGTTCAAGACATTTAATAGCATTAACTACCAATACTGTTCAGCCATCTATAACCTTTTTTTTTTTTTCTTTAAAATATTTAGAAGATAAATAAGAGTATATGCAAAACTTTGGTGGTGGTGGTGGTTTTTGGTGTTGTTGGTGTTTGGTTGGTTTTTATCCTTTTTTTTTTTTTTTTTTTAGGTTTATGAAAGAGCCTAATGTTCTAATTTAACTAGGAACATTCATGTAATTCTACAGACTGTAACCATTTCTGTGAAACCAAACTCTCTGCTCTTACTACCTTCAGGCTTGAACCACTGAGAAATTTTAAAGCTGTGTTCGTCAACCCAGGTTATTTCCAGGAAAGCAAGAAAACAACATTTAGCTTTGAAAGTTCTTAAGAATTTAGACATGTAACTTTCTTATAACTACTTCTAAACAAATACTTTATGCTGAAGAATGTACTGAGAGCATTGAGACATAGCTCCTGAGCTATGAAATAGCAAATACTTGCATGGAATTCACTTGCACATTACCACAACTCAGGGGTCTCTAGGATGCCAACAAACCTGTGCAAAAATGTTGTAAACCAGTTATTAGTGCTGTGGGAGTTCAAGAGTACACTGTGACCTGAAATCAGCTGTATGGGCAAAATTGAAGGGTGTTAAAACAATGGCATCCAGGTAGGAATGAACGAGCAAGTTAAAAACAATTTCAAATTCACCACCAAGGAACACATACATGGAATCCTGGCAGGAAGGATGCACACAGACTGCTCCGCTCTACGTCATCTTTATCTATTCCTTAATGATCAGACCAGCTGGTGCACAGGACAACTATGCACGGGTCATTGTGTAATGGGACTTTTTCTTCGTGTTCTCCTCTCAGAAGACTCCCTGAGTCACCAGTTACAGGGCATAAAGAAGGGCTGTGCAAATAGGTATCTTTTCTTTCCAAACTCCTGAGTAAGCACAGAGATGATACTAAATTGGGAGAAACTGTTGACTCCATGAGGGTGAAGAGGCCTTGCAGATAGATCTTAAAGGGTTGGCAATCACCAACAATAAAAAGCTCAACAAGAGCAACTGCCAGATTCTGCATCTAGAATGGGGCAACCCTGGCTTTATGTATGAACAGGAGGCTGGAGAGCAGCTGTGCAGTAAGGAACCTGGGGGTTTTAGTCAAAAGAAAGCTGAATGTGAGCCAGCAGTGTGCCCTAGCAGCCAGGAGGGCCAACTATGTTCTGGGGTGCATCAGGCACAGCTCTGCTGGCCAGTCGACGGAAGGGATTGTCCTGCTTTGTTCTGACTGGTGCAGCCTCACCTTGAGCACTGTGTGCAGTTTTGAGCACCACAGTGTAAAAAGGACATTAAATTATCAGAGAAACTATTAGGTCCCTGGGTTTGTTCAGCCCAGAGCAAAGCAGGCTGAGGGGAGGCCTCATGGCAGCCTGCAGCTCCCTCACGATGGGAGCCGAGGGGCAGGCACTGAGCTCTGCTCTCTGGGGACAGCAACAGGACCCGAGGGGTTGACATGAGGCTGTGACAGGGGAGGGCTGGGTGGTAGGGACAGGTTCTGCACCCAGAGGTGGTCGGGCACTGGGACAGGATCCCCAGGCACATGGTCACAGCACTGAGCCTGCTGGAGCTCAAGAAGCATTTGGACAACTCTTGCAGATGTGGTTTGATTTTTGGGTTGTCCCGTGTGGAGCCAGGAGTTGGACTCAGTGATCCTTGTGGGTCCTTTCCAACTCATAATATTCTGTGATTCTGTGATTCTATGAGTCTTTCTCTTATGCTGATTTATTCTTTAGTTTGGTATCCAGAGCTTTGTGCTAAAGGCACTGACATGGCAAGAACTGTTCTTGTTTTCTATCTTTGCAATCTCTCATTTAGTGGCTCTTCTGGAGGGTTGTGACTCAAATCTGCTCAGACAGGAGCATTTGGGGTAGAAATGAAAGAAGGTGAAAGAAGGAGGTTAACTTCTCATCCATTTTTGTGTAATGACTTATCTAAAAGCTGTATTCTTTGAATGCCTCTCAAATCAAGGACCTGACAATGATGTAGGTAGAGTTCAACTTTATGTGTGTAAGAAAGAAGCTTAATGCCCATCTAGTCCTGCATGTGGGTGCAGACAAGCCTCTGCTTAGGCATCCTGGGAGTTTACTTGGACAAAACTCCATTGCTTTCAGGGTAAGATGGTAGCTGAGGAAAGGTAACACTGATCAAAGTTATGGACAGAACTATGTAAAGCCACAAGTAGAACCCAGTTCACTTGGTGTCACTTCCGATAGTTTCTAAGGAACATGGGGAAAAAATAAAAATAAAATAAAAGGAAGGTGAAAGATTTCAGTCAAACCATAAAAGGAAATTAATTGCTAATCCATAAATAATACCAAAGTGACAACTGGAAAAGTTTCTGCAAAAGTCCTTCATCCACTTCTGCATTTGCCCTAAGATAGTCTGGAAAACATTTAAATACTAATATTATTTAAATTGGTTGATGGAAATGTATCATGCCAACCAAACTTACTTGATGTAGAAGTGTGATATATTTATAATAAAGGAGAACATGCATCTCTTAATTTAAGTCACTATCTAATGGGATGAAATTTTTCTTATACTTTCCTGATTTGCGATTCCTGGATCTAATTTTAGAGATAAGTTACTGTTAAATATGTTAAATATGATTTAGAATGATGAATACTATTACAGCTTCTTAACACCTTGACATTTCAGTTTCTCTGCCAGTTCATAACAATTCACCCTGTGATTCACCCTTATAAGAAATGGCCACATAACCTTAAGCATGACCACAAAATCTCCTCTAGCTATCAACACTCAAGCATTCTCAATTTCATACAAAGTTCATTTACATAAAAAGCCTTGTTTGCATTGACTCTGATAAAGTATAAAACTGAAAAAATCAATTAATATTAATATATATCTATATAACTGATACAATAATATCAATTAATATTTGTATAGTTAGAAAATAGAAGTTATACAGTTAACAAACAAGCATAAAATTCACATGTACTCTTTCATTTTTGTTTGTTTGTTTGTTTTTGTCCTGTTGGTAAGAGGGAGAAGTAATTTATTTATTTCTAAGTACTCTAGCAACCACTAGAGTTCCCACCAACTTCTGCAAAGCAATCATCCTCTACAAAGGAGATAAATCTCATGTTTGTGCTTATGTCAAAGAAGGTTTAAAGGTTCTGTCACACCCTCTAAGCTCCTAAATAGAGTCACTATTAAAAAGAGGAGGGAGGGGGGGGGTGGGGGTAGATTTTTACAGAAAAATGTCTGGTTTTCCAAATATCTTAACTCCAACTACATGTAAGATACGTGGACTAAGCTAGAAAAGTTATACATTCACACAGACCATTAGCAGTTGTGAGATACTATTCCTCTTCAGTAGCAGCCACATAACAAAAATTACTGGATTTCTATTTCACAGCTATATGATCACTTGCCTTACCCTAAAAATCCTCATCTTGATACCTGAATGGTTTCTGGGGAAGACAAACGCCATCACTCTGAATGCCCCTCCTTCCTCCTTCCTTACCCCAGCTTTTATTGCTCAGCATGATGCCACATGCTATGGGACATCCCCGTGGTCAGTTTGGGTCAGCTGTCCTGCCTGTGTCCCCCCCCAGCTCCTTGTGTACCCGCAGCCTGCTCTGTGGCAGGGCAGCATGAGAAGTAGAAAAGTCTTTGGCTCTGCGTGAGCACTGCTCAGTAACAACTCGAACGTGACAATGTTATTACCACTATTTTCATAAAAAATCCAAAACACAGCACCATATGAGCCTGTATGAAGAAAATTAACTCTATCCCAGCCAAAACCATGATATTGTGTTGGAGCATTTATGTGAATCTTTGTTTTTTATCTGTCTGTCAGTTCTGCAAAACAGCTGTGTCTTGTCTATTTATCTTGTTATAAAATTAATATAAATAAACATTCAAGTGTTTTGGCCAAACTTTGGACAAAAACAACAGAGCACAGGATAGTGTCCTTTCTGTTGGACAAATAAAATGAACCCTTTCAGTAATTTTTCTACTTTTTTGTCTTCTTGGAAACCTATGATGTGTGAAAAGTTACCCTAAGGTATAAAAGGCAAAGATCCAAAGACTCTTCAGGTCAGTACAGCACTTTATCACAAGAAAATATCATTACTGACATTTTGAAAAGATCAGGTGTGATAGTCTGACAATAGTAAGTATGCATTACCTTTGTTTCAGCTTCTATTTAAATACTATCTCCTCTAACCCAGTATGAAATCTATTTCTTAGAACACCTTGATTCACATGTATCAAAGTAGAAATTCACTATCTGCCTGTGTATTGCCTGAAGGACTCGATCCCTATGCTTTTGCCATGTTTATCTTTTTACAAGGTCAGGACTGCTGCACATTATTTTCAAGTCTTGTTTGCAAAATCACCATAAATGAAAAGAGAGACAAAGAGAAAAAAAAATAGTCATCCCAGTTTTTATTTATATTGTTATTGTACCCTAATTATTGCCCCACGGACAGGGAGAGGGGAGGAAGGAAGAAAGGGTTAGTCTCCAATTGAAGGACAATAACATGATTCTCTAATCACTTAAAGCATACAATCCTGACAGAAGTTTTGTTTGTTTGTTTATTTGTTTGTTTGTTTTTTTAAGGAAATGTCATGCTGAAAGCACCTGAGGGATTGCCCATGAATATTCTTATTGCTGAAACATTATCTACAGACCCTTAAAACAGCTGCTTTGTCCTTCTCCACAGGTGCTGTCATTAATGCACCAATGCAATGGGGTTTCCCCAATTATAGGAGTGTTCCAGTGTCAAAGAGGGGGCCACTGCAGAAACCTGGTCAAAACCTGTGGTGAAAGGTGTGTGTTGGACAGCTTTGGCATACTCAAATAGATGTGCCTGAGGACCCAAAGATGCAGTTCACAGCCATAATATCTATGTTCAGCAGAGTCTATGGAGTACCACTTCATAAATTTCCCCTTAATTGACAAATAGGATAAGACATAACATTAGCATTACTTCTTAATATCATCAAACTAACACAAAGTAGGATTTCTGAACAAATTAATTAGTATTCAGAATACTTCCAGAACTCACTTTAAATATTTCTTTCCTTCAAGCACATGGTTAAGCACTTTAATATGATTCAGTGTAATATGACTAACAGAATTCATTAACATGGTATTTAATTATTTGGCTGTGAAATTTTAGTTTCCCCATCTAATTGTAAACATCTAAAATACAGATTGCAGTGACTGCCTGACACCCCTCTCACAGGAGAGGCTGGAAAATGATAGACAAGTAATGAAAGGAGGGAGGTTTTGTTTTCTGAAGAACAAAGTTGCAGGAAGTGGTTGGAGTAAGCTTGTACAGCTTGACCAACTTCAGCAGAGTGGCCAGAGAGACCATTGGTAGACAGGACTGAGTTGCATCTCTGTCCCAACACACTGTAAGCTGCAAAAAAAATGGGAGATATAGGGCAGGGGCACAAGACTGAAGTCAGTCTTATCATCAGCAAACCACTTCCAATTGCACAGGAAGCATAAGAGGCGATGACTTGAAGTGCTACACAGAAGACAGTGATAAGCAGCCGCAACAAGCTGCCAGTTAAAACCAGGTCATGCAACCAAACTGTTCTGTCACCTTTCCAACTTGTATCATCTACTGTATTGGCACTTATAAACAACACAGTGCAAGGGATCAGCACCCTGAAGCTACGGATCAATTTTTTCTTGAGTAGTGTACTTCATCATTATGGACCTGGGATTTCTTGTGGTTCTGTTTTCCCTTTAACCATTTACTCTTTTTCCAACACCATCAACAGTGGTTGTTTTTGACAGTCTTAGCAAGTCTGCTGCAGCTAGTCACACTTACGGTGAATAGCTTTGCGTGAGTAGGATGGATTTGCATATGCTAATGTGACATCTGGCCATTGTGCAAGTTCTTATTTCTGTAACCCTTGAGTAGAAGACGATCTTCCTAGAAGATAAGTTAACAATAATCACCACTCGAGCTCTCAATTTAAGTCTTTTTCACTATAGATGTCAATCTTAATCAAAAGATCTATTACATGTAAGTCTGAAGGCAGACCAAAGAAAGCCACTTAAAATACCAGAAGGATGTTCCATGTTCATTCAGAAATAGCTGATTTGCTTCTATATAGTCAGAACTTCGAAATGAAGAATCAGAATTTAACCAAACTTGGATATTACAAGTTTTATCTGTCCCAAGCTGAGAGTTAATTCAGACATAGACCAATATATAATACAATTATCCAACGACAAAATCTGCATTGTGGTTAGCTGTGGTATTATAAAGACAAATGTAATTTATATGACAGCTTAACAAAGGTCACAATGTAACCAGCAGGGAAATAAAATATGACTTTTTAGCTAGAATCAATACTGATGGTGTATTTTACAAATATCTTCTTTCACCAACTGCATTTAGGCTGTTCCTAATCTCAGAAGGAATTTTAGACCTGTGCAAAAGAAAGAGTGCTTTAAGTAAAGGAACATCATTAGTTCAAATCTTTGAAGTTCAGAAACTATAATCTCAAAGGCAATTAAGCATTTCAGTTTGATTCCAGAAATTTCCGTGAGAGACATAAGATTATTTTAAAGGGTGCTGTCCGACTATATTTGGGCCAAAAATATGATTTTAATAAAAATGAGCTTTAAAAAAATCACAAACATGTTCATGTTATTTTTATTAATTGAGCAAAAACTCTCTGAACAAATACATATGTTCTTGAATCACTTGTAATGCAAGACAAGTGTATCAATAATGGTAACTATTATAATGACAAGTATGCAAAAAGAAAGACTGTGGTTAAAATAAATCTCATTTTTTTTTTTGCCTTCTTGTAGAGAAAACCACTTAAATTTTGGTGAGATTCAGATCACCTATGCTTATCAAAGGTCCTCACTTGGAAGGCATTAGGAAAATAATCTCAGTAATTTGAACTGTGATCTCTCAAATGAAAATTGAGAAAATTGAAAAAAATAAGGAGTTATCTACGATTTGTACATCCGTTCTTCACAAAAAAAAAAAAAAAAAAAAAAGTCATTTAATCTGTGTTTAAGATTCAACCTGTATACAGAAGCAACCTCACTGGAGATGCAGGCATTTAAGTCTGAAAGCAACAGCAGGAGACAGCCTTTCCAAGAATAAACATTCAGATGCTTGTTGTAATCCTGCTGTAGTTGTAGAATTGGTATTAGATGTAGGAAGTAAGTTCTACGCTTCTAGACAGGATTTACCAGCACACATATCATCGAACATAGATGCAGGGACACCCTCTCAGAAGCCGGAGGGTTTGTAGCGTAGTATATCTTGAAATCCCATCCTGTGTCATGAAGCACTTCTAACAGACTGAGTTTGAGGTATTCTGAGCAAAATCATTGTAGGCACTTCCTGTTGAGTCTGGATTACTATGCTCGTAGAGAGCAGCAGTCACGAGTCCAAAGGAAAAGAGCCCATAGCTCCAGCACAGCAGCTAAGGCATCCAGCTGGCTACAGTAGACTCAGTAACTTGATCTCTTGCTTTGGTAGTCTGAAGTATTTGAAACTAGACAACTACAGTTGCAAATAATTGAAAATGCCATTTTTAATAGGAATGATATATATATATATATATGTAGTGATTTCCACCAAAGATATTTTGCATATTAATGACAGTAAGATTGAAATCAATTTCAATTTTTAAAAGTCAGCTGGAAGTTTATTTCAAAGATACATTGCACTTGTGAGAACAAAATATTTTTTCTTTGTAGGGAAAAAAAGAAGCTCTTTGTCAAAATTATGAATGAATAATTTCAATAATTTTTAAAGGCAACATAACATTCGAATTAATCCAGTTAGGACACACATGCTCCCATTGCTTGTGATTGCAACTCCAGCTCAAGGAACCCAACAGGAGAAGCAGTGGGAGAGGACCAGGGAAGAAGGGGTCTGGAATAGTTGAAACCCATGGTCACTTCTGAAAATATAGAAATACTTTTTCATTAGATTGTGTCCAAATATTGTAGTACATTTACAGAGCCATAATTACACTGGATCAATAGTGCAGCTTCTAAACCTTTTCAAATGTAATGTTCTGTTGATATAACTATAACACATTTTTGCATTATACATATTTCTTTTGATTCATATAATATTGTTAGCCAAAAGTATACTAAAAATTTAATCTGGGGTGTGTAAAAGACAAATAAAACATTTAAATATATTTCCAAAATAAACTAAATCTACAGTACAAATGATGCATTTATCAATTGTAATACATTATGTTTTCTGTCTCATTTCAGGAGGTATTATGGTAATAATTTTGGATTTTAGCCAAGTGCTCAGCAGAGGATTTTAAACATCCTCTGAATAGACACATTTAATAGCTTTTAACTGTACAGAGCACTGCTCTTATCAGTGAGTAGCAGGAAAGTGATTAATATACTTTGGGTAAACTTACACTTGGCCTTCTTTAGGTGGAGAAGGAGGCATCACTAGGGGCTGAAATCTCTAATTATATAAGAAGATATAAAAGACAGCAACTCACAGACATCAGACGCATATTCTGTAGGTCTACACAACAGATGGTGGTGTCTGGCAGTGTCTTTTCTTTTAAACAGAAAAATATTGTTATAAAAATATTCAGAATACATTTTTAGTTACTTAACCGAATGTGTGGATGAATTAGTGGGAAATGAAAGTCTTGATGTGGTGCAGGCAGGAACAAGAATTTTCTATGAAATCTCATTATTTAGGATTCTTCCACTCTTAAACTGCTTTCAGCTTTAAGGCACACTGGTGTGTTCATGTCCTTGGTACTATCTATTTAAATGCATCCCAAACCCAAGCATTTCTGTTACATTTAATTTGTATGGCAGTGCATTGGGATATCCTGAATTCCATGTTTTTACCCCTTCCCAATCCATTACTACTAAAAGGAATCACTATTATCAGCCACAAAGAGAATTTTCCTTTGCAACCAAAGTTCTCTGAAGGGAGAATCCTCTGCAGACGTACACTTTGAGTGACAAGTTCTTATGTGTGTCTCATTATGAGTGGGTTAAATTAACATATATTCTGCCAAGCTGAAGAAAATAGCTGTGGCTAATAAGGGAACATGCAGGAAATAGTCTGTAAATCTGACTATGATGAATTTTATCAAGGTGATCTAATACTTCTGGGGGTCAGGTAAAAATATAATTATGTTCAAATCTAAGCAAATCCAATGCATCTGGGCTGCTTTTCTGTTGGAGCAGGTATTTCAAGCTCTTCTCCAAAGAGATCAGCTCTTTCCCCTGAAGTGCCAAAGAGTGAGTTAGAGTCAAAGTGGTCACACTGGCTCCTGAGCCACAATTACAGAGCTCTACACATAGTCAGATGTCCAAAACCTGCAGGAAGACTTAAATGAATGAACATGTTCTGCTGAAAGGCTTTTCTCAGTTCACAAATTGCTTCTTTTTGTAAAACTGAATGTGACTACCTAATCCCCTTAAACAATAGATGTAGGAAGGTGGCACTCATACCTTGAAACGGACATTATAGAAGGAGGAATGAAAATACAAGTTTTTCTGATTTTTTTTTTTTTTTCTGCACACATGCTTCCACACTGCACAGCAGTAATAGTATGTTGCATGATGTGGTGGTTTTACTCTGGTGGGCTGCTAAACTCCACCAAAACCAGTCTCTCACTCCTTCTCAAAGTAAAAAAAAGAGGAGAAAATACAATGGAAAGGACTCAAGGATTGAGATAAGGACAGGGAGATCACTCACGAATTATCATCACAGGCAAAACAGGCTCAGCGTAGGGAGATTAATGTAATTTATTGCCTATCACTAGTGGACTTGAACAATGAAAAGCTAAAAGCAAACTAAAAACACCTTCCACCCACCCACCATCCTCTGTGTCCCCCCCGCGAGCGGCGCAGGGGAACAGGGAATGGGGGCTGCGGTCAGTCCCTGACGCTTCGTCTCCACCACTCCTTCATGGTCCCTCTCTGCCCCTGATCCACGTGGGGTCCCTCCCACGGGACGCCGTCCTTCCCAAACTGAGCCTGCGGGGGCTGCCCACAGGCAGCAGCTCTTCAGAAACTGCTCCCACATGGCTCCGTACCACGGGGTCCATCCATCCCCCAGGAGCAAACTGCTCCAGCACGGGTTCCCCACGTGTGGGCGGCAGCTCCCCCCAGACCCCCTGCTCCTGCGTGGGCTCCTCTCCACGGGCTGCAGCTCCGGCCCGGGGCCTGCTCCTGTGGGGGCTCTCCATGGGCCGCAGCCTCCTCCAGGCCACATCCACCTGCTCCACCGGGGGCTCCTTCACGGGCTGCAGCGTGGAGATCCGCTCCATGTGGGACCCACGGGCCACAGGGGGACAGCCTGCTACAGCCTCTCCACAGGCCGCAGGGGAACTGCTGCTGCGTGCCTGGAGCGCCTCCTGCCCTCCTTCACTCACCTCGGGAGCTGCAGGGCTGCTTCTCATCCGTCTCTCCCAGCTGCTGTAGCACAGAAGATTTTTGTTTTGCCCTTTCTTCAATCTGCTCTTCTAGAGGCCCAACCAGAGTCATTTACGGCCCAGCTCTGGGCAGCAGCGGGTCCCTTTTGGAGCAACTGGAGCTGGCTCCTCTCTGACATGGGGTAGCTGCTGGGCTCCGCTCACAGAAGCTGTCCCTGCAGCCCCTCTGATACCCAAACTTTGTTATGTAAACCCAGTACACATGGTAAGCAATCTGGAGATTTTCTGGAACAAAGATACTCGGCAGAATGACATCAGCCTTCCCAGTTCTTATTTTCACTGGAATGTTTTGATGCGGACCGTTAAAATTCATTTAAAGTAACAGTTGAGACAGAACCACCAGTTTCCAACAGGCAAAATCATAATCAAAGAAATATTTCATAATGCCAGACACAGCATTTCGAGAACACCGGATCTCTGTGACGTCTCCAGTCAGACTTGCTCATCCTGTAAAGAACCTTCTATCTATCGAGATGGAAAGAGATGTCAATCCATTACTGTCTTTATTTCAAGACATAAAAATACAAGCCAAAAAGAAAACACAAGACAATGATGATTCTGAAATGACGTCATCAAATCTTCCAAAACATTTCCTATAGATGTTTGATATTACTCACTAGAAAAAAAAAAAAATATATATATAATAAAAAAAAATTCTACAGTATTTAGTGACATCTATTAAAGTCTGACTGTTATTTGTTAAACCTATAAATATATTCTAAAGCAGCTTCCACCAAGTGACACTTATATGAGTTGCAAAAACAAATGATCAAGTTACCAAAACAAATGAGATCATACTAGTGGCAAACCCTGCTAGCAAATCTCAGCGCGAGAGATCCAGCAACTCACCATAAGCAAGCTTCTTCTTTGTTTCCCTCGCCCCTTCTTACAAACATTCACACTGTGCGCCCTAAAAGACAGCCATGCATCATACCACCTCTGATCAAACATGGAGAAGCCTTTCCAAATGTGTCCCCACATCAGGAATGCCCTATCACACAGGAATTCTTCCTTCAAATAAGGGGATTCCAGTGTGAGTGGAGCTCCTGATCTCAGCTGCAGTAACAACATAAAGTTAGAGAAGCGCTTTTAGACAGGGAGGTGTTAAGCTGTTTAGGACTTAATAAATCAATAGCAACAGGCATCCTGGGCAGAAGAAAGCCCGTATAGCACTATCTCACCAAGGAAAAGCCAATTAATAAGCACTCTGTGTTGAAACAAATAAACAATTTTTTTCTTTGTATTTATTTATTTATTTTCTGTGTCAATAAGCTGTACAGGGATTATTTGATTACCTTTTTAATCACTGCTTGAAAAAAAAATTATAATAGGGAAGGTAGAATCTGTAACCTTAATAAAACTAGTATGCCTTCCTTGTACTGAAGTGCGACAAGCGGTCTATAGTTTTGAGTTATTCTTTATACTTTCAACAGATGGAGGAACCAAAGGAACTAATAGTTCTATAAAAACAGTTTACCCAGTTTGTAATTCACAAGCCTTAGATCAGAGTTAGTTCAAGCTAAACATATTAACATCCCTAAAAATGGATCTTTTCTCCTAATGCACTTGATCAATGTGCAGAGCTTTGATCAGAGAACAACTTAAAGGTACCTTCATATTTCATACCTGTTACTTTTATATCCAAGGAATGGGTACTGCCACTTCAGAACAAAACCATGAAAGCCTTTGCAACACTTTCATTAAAAAAAAAAATGTTCAAAAGAGGAAAAAAAAAAAAAAAACAATACTTTTGCATCTCATACTCAAGAACAAAGGTGGTGTATAGTAGTTCAATATCTCTTTCAGGTCATAGGTGTATTAAGAAAAACATCAAGGATGATTCTGTCTAGATTTTTAAGTAAGCTAAAAGACATACTGCACTTTAATCTTCTTTTGATGCATGCAGTTGACAGGAGCTACAAAGGTACAATATAAAGCTTTTGAGTATTTTCCCATATATCTTGTTCAAGATGGAGGAACACATTTTTTTCCATAAAATATAAATACTTATAGCTGTACATTATGTATGTGAGGTTATACAAATGAATAAGTTACCTAAAATGTACCAGAGCTGAACTGCAATGAGGATGTATGGGTTATTAAAAGAAAATCAGCCTTGTACACTAACAATAACAAAATGAAACCCATTCTCAATGTGCACCTGATCCTAACTTAATTATCAGTTGTCTTGATGCAACTCCAAAAACTTAATTTGACACTCTGGAGTTATACTGTTTTAACTAATACCATATTCTGACAAATTCTCTTTTATATTAATTTATTTTTTTGTGCTGGTTGGTTTATTTACTTTGCTATATTCTGGTATTTCAGGTGCTTAATGAAAAGCCACTCAGAAAGTTACACAAACTCAAAAAAAAAAAAAAAAAAGCAATTCTTAAGTGACATTTGTTTACCTAGAATTGGACTTATTACAATGTCTTTACATAGCACTAAATAAAAAACTATATTTACTATATTATTTACAGAATAACTCATGTTATAGATATTACATCTGGTTTTAACAGTCATAACTCCTTTTCAAAGTAAGATTTTTTTTTCTCTGTTATCACTGCTATTCTTTATGTAAGGAAATATAGGACTCCCTTAACTTGTGAGAGCTTAGTTATCAGCACATAGAATTGCAGTGAAATCACTGTAAACAATTCATATCATCTCATTGAAAAGAATTAATTCTAGGATGAGATTGATATGTCTGTAATGCCTCATGCCATGTAAGTACACAAAAATAGACTTCAGTGAGATCAATTTTATGTGTCTTCTGATTAGATCAATTCTATAAAATTTATATATATATATACTCTGAAACCTTCCCCAGGAAAAAGATGCATATATTCAGTTTAATAATATGATTTCATAGATCCAAGAACAGAAATAATTTAATGGTGAATTTATTTAGTGCTTTTAGAAGATAATGCTCAGAAAAAGAATGGGATTTGTTAAGTTGGGGTGAAAGTTACCACTGACACAATCATGATAAAAGGTTTTTATGAATACAGCAAGGAAGGCAAAATATGTTGTAGGATCTCTTTGGAAGAAAAATGGTAAATAATATCCAAGGACAACTTTAACAGATTGTCAACTACTTGACAGCCAACAGATAGCCAACTAAATCAGAATTTTCATATCAATTCTGGAGGTATTTTCTTAAGAACAGGAAAGCATTTCACCTGTGTGAAGAACTGATATGGCCATACACAAAACTGCTTTATTGGAATGGACATGTATGATTATGTTATTTCAATGGAAGTTTGTTGTATTTCATTAAAAGTTATATTCTATGGAAAGAATAGCGAATTTTCCAAATAGAGTCAGTGTTTCTGTTTTGGTTTGGCTTGGTTTCATTTGCTTGTTTTGTTTGTTTTAAATGCTCGTATTTTGTTTTATATTTGAAGGGAAAAGACTACCTTTTAATATATTTTCGTGTCTGGCAAGCTAAAAATCATTCTGACATTATCATGTCAACTCTAGAAAAAGAAAGAAAAATGAAGTAAAATAGGAAATAAATAGACTTACATCACCTATTGCTATTGGATTAATATATACATATTTTTCTGAAGAAGGAAGCTTATTTTTTTCAGCTGTTATTTAAATTTTCAGATAGAAAATATTTTAAGTACTATATATGTATATATAATAAAATATTTAGATCTTTATAGCTTCCAATAAACCTCTAGTTATAAAAAGTTGGGCTGGAAGGAACTTCAAGAAGTCATCTAGTAGTCACCCATCTGTACTTCACAGTCTGAAATATACATACTACAACTTATTTATGTACTAGTAATTACCCCCCCAACAAATTGATTATATTTTACCAAATGCAGCAGAATTTCAATCCTTCAGCCAAGATTACATTATATTTAAGCCAAAAAGAATGCAGCAGCAATAATGTAAACACACACTATGGCACCATCTAAAGTCTCTGGTCCACTACAATTGGTACAAACACTGGTCTCTTAAAAACCTTACAAAACTGAATTTCAGGAGGACTGCTACACTAATACTCAAAACATATTTCTCAGCTTTTCACGGTTTCATGCTCTAACTATTGTTCCTCTTTTCTGGTACTCCTTCAGGAATTCTTGCTTTATGAAATGCTATCATGAAGGGTTGAAGGATTTTTTTCCTCCCACTTGTATACTGTCAAGGGATGCTTTTTGAAGACCTCTCTTTCACCATCAAGAGCTAGGGAGGCAGACCTGATGGCCTTGTGGGATTTAATTAGAGTTCACCAAGTTAGAATCTCCAAGCTCTCAAAGCCCTAATTTAAATATAAGTTCAGTCACTCTTCAACTGTTCCTTAGGTCCTTATTAAAATTTCACGTTATTAAAGAGAATATTCAAAGTTTTTTTCTTTGCAATAGATACAAACTAAACTAGAAATGTGGCTCAGCCACGCAGCCATTCTGTGTTAAAACCCTTGCCTATTGGTTGTGACAAAACTGCCTCAAAAACAAAAGAATCAGCAAAAACACATTTACACTATTCAGTGACCAACTGGAGAGCTGGAGAGACGTCTGCATGGCCAGAATGAGCTGATATTGGATAACATGCACATATCAAAGGCACTTGTTCTGGGGGTATTTGACCTAATGTAGTCTTGCAGTAATAACAAGTACTATTGCTCCCATTCTGTGTGATTGGTGTAATATTTTTTCCGTTAAGATGTCATTCAAAAAGTCTCATTTTATACTGATGACACATCAGATCCATTCAGAATAAACTTTCTTGTCAATCAAAGCTTTACAACATGTGGCTATGCTGAAGGAACTATATATAACAAGGTTTATGACTGACAATGTGGCTACACAGCAATTTTAAAAAATACAAAACACACTGCATTTTTTAAATGATATGCTGGCAGCAGCGTTCACACCCCAAGAAAAAATGACTCCACAGAAAAGGCAGGTTAAAAAATGGCGGGGACCAAAGTGAGAAGAGAAAGAGCTACTCTGATCTTGGGGAAATTAAGCAGAAAGGAGTAGGTGTTGCACAGGACAGCAGAAAATTGTCTGGCTCCCCACCCATGGAGAGTTGGCAGGTACAGCATCTCATAGTATTTTCTCTATTTTATCTTGCTTGTGATTTGAAACAGTCTCACTGATTCCTAAAATTATAGCCAAGATCACAAAGCTTCCCACTGTGTTTTTCATTGTTTCCATATAACTATCAAATCACTTGAGTTCAGGTTTGTATGGCTCACAGTGATGTCATCAAGAAGCAATGAGTAGAACATGATCACGAACACCTCTCATTTGTCTGATTTACTTTAATTCTGCAATTGTCACATTGACAGTCTCACAATTCATATATACTAACTTAAAAGTACCTAGGCTTGGGATTAAAAGGCATCTGGAAATTAACTGGAAGAGGATTAAATAATGTTAAATGATTTGAGTGTACTTCTAGTAAAATTTATATTAATACTGATTTTATTTTTTGAATAAAAAGAAGTCAATTTAATATTTGTATGCTGAAGCGGATTAATCACATATTGCCAGAAATATATGTCAAAGTTAAATTGCAAATGTAAAGGGAAAAATTACCTGCCTGGAATTTCACTGATTTCATTGCAGATATAATTGAGGTTACTCTAAAAATATCCACATATCATTCAATTTTGCACATATTAGAAATGAACTCAGGCAGTTAAATTTAGATTTAGTTAAAAGTTTGAACTTTCTCCCTCCTGAGAACTTCTGATAAAGTGTTGGAATAGGATGAGGAGATTGGAGCCAGTGTTTGGTTTTGGCTTTACTTCCAGACTACACACACACAAAAAATAAACAACAAACCAAATGAAAACAAAATAGATAACAGGTCATAAATTAAATATCATCATGTATTAATTCCCAGAGTCTAAGCAGCCATTTACACAAGCTTCAGAAAGAGAAGTGCACTTTCTGTATTTCTAATCATAAGTGAATTTTCAGACATATTGCTCCCAAGGGCGAAGAGTCCCTCCCCAGCTTTCCTGCAGCCCCCTTTAGGCATTGGCAGGCCGCTGTGAGGTCACCCTGGAGTCTTCTCTTCTCCAGGCTGAACAATCCCAACTCCCTCAGCCTGTCTTCACAGGAGAGGTGCTCCAGCCCTCTGGTCAAATTCATGGCCCTCCTCTGGACTTGCTTTAATAGGACCATGTCCTTCTTGTGGGCAGTCAGATTCAAGGAGCACTCATAGAGCAAGTTAAAGCATATCTAAATTTCCAGTATTGATTATATACTCTTACAACTACTTTCTTAAAAGCTTTTCAAGAAAATATAGATTAGGAAAGAAGTTTAAAACATGGGAAAGTTGAGAAAAGCAAGTTAAACTGGAAGTTTTAACATTCTGGGCAAATAAACTGTATGTAGGTGAATTTCAGATTTCTGCATGGGGATCTAGTTAATTGATTAACAATGGGTATTGCAGGTCTGAATGTTGACATAATTGTCCAAGGAGAAAAAAATGAAAATGTCCTGCTAACAGAAAAAAAGATATGTAACGTATGTTAACAGCACAAAAAGTCATTAACAAGCTGATATATTAAAGATTTATAAGGACAGCCTGTTGTCTACAGTTATAAGGCAAAGCAAGATGAGCTTGAGCTTCTGACAGCTATTCAAACTACCTTTAAGAGAACTAACAGGGTTGGCAAAATCATGGTTTCCATTTTCCATCTTTCCACATTTGTAACATTTGTCATACTTTACTATCACCATTATTTTATTGCCATCACCATTTCGCTATCATCTTCTTGGTAATTCAGTGGTAAGAAAAAATTATGTCTTATGCTGGAACCTCATCTAGAAAAAAAACAAACAAAAACAAAAACAAAAAAAACACCTTCCATAGTAGGATATAGCAATTGAAGAATGTGATGACATCACATTCAAAAATGAAGATGTGATGACATTTTCTGTTAGTTAGTTTTGGGACCAGAACAATACCTTTAAAAGTAGACAAACACATTTGCTCTTGCTAATGTTAAGAAAAGATAGGAAACACTAGTGGTATCATTTTTTAAAAACATATATACTTATATATATATGTGTGTGCAAACAT
Organism: Cygnus olor; assembly: GCF_009769625.2. NCBI lineage: Eukaryota > Metazoa > Chordata > Aves > Anseriformes > Anatidae > Cygnus > Cygnus olor. The sequence continues at coordinate 78,462,860 of NC_049198.1, read as the reverse complement.
GTAACTCTCCATATAATCTTAAAATAAATAAGAAATAATAATCTTGATTTTGACTACAAACTGATTCAGAAAGCATCATACTGTCAATAAACTCTGATTTATTTTTTTTTTTTTTATTAGCTCCTTTCAATACAAAGAAAATATTTTTCCTCAGTTTTGCATAGTTCCCCTTTAGAGGGGGAAGAAGTCAATTAAAACTATGAGACCACTAGATTCAATTCAGTCAATTCTTCCTACTAATGTGCAGAAGAAACGTTCCTCACTTGCTGTAAGAGACACAAAGTACACACACATACATACACAAAGAGTTAAAGGGGAATGTAATTTTTTAAGCCCAAAACCAAGCAAGCAAACAAACAAAACACATTGGTGCCTAGTTGCAAGTGACAGGAAAGCAAGGAATTAATGACAGCGAAGACATGAGACGTGAGTACTGGTCTCCACTTAAAATATCTTGTTATCCTCAGAGATCAAGACCAAAAGATACCAGATATGGTCAACATGTACTTTCAAATTGAAGGAAATAATTGTTTATGGTACGTAGTGTTCATAGTTCACTTTCTCTCAAGGGTTACAAAGGACGCAGGAATTTCTGATGTTGCACATGTTGTGGATGATTTTTCAGCATGTAGTCTAGTCTTGATGTTTTAAAATAAAATTCCTACTATTTCAAAGGTGGTTTGCTGCTTTGTGGTATTTTGTTAATGCCAGAAATTGCTGTAGAAAGTAAAGGAATTTATCTCAGACAACCATAAGCATTTTCTACAGCAACAATGAAAGAAATATTGTAAGGTCCTCCTCCTTGTTTCTGCATGAAGATGTCTCTTTTGCCCATGCCATCTTTCTTACACAGCCCTTCTATTTCATCCTAGACTTTTGGCAGCCGTCCATTCAGTTTCTGCTTCCTTACTAAATCTATATTGTTTAACTTTCCAAAATAATTTTGAAGAACATACAATTTCCTTGTAAGACTAGTTGAGTGCTAAATCTATATTCTTTATAACATTTGGAAATTTTAAGCAGCTAGTGGTCTTCCAGGGAAATCCAAACAGGTATCCACAAAATTCACTGAAAAGAAAATCTTTTTAATTTTCTTGGTATTATGGGAAAAATAAATAAATAAATAAATAAATGAATAAAGCAAAAGCTCTCAGGTCTAAAGTTAAATTGCAGGAATAAATAATGATGAAACAGCAAAAATAATAATAACAACAATAAAGAACACAAGAAAAAAATTTGTATTAATAGCTTCATGCCATGTTATCTCAATCCTCAGGATCCTCATGTCTACAGTTATGTCACGCTTTCTCTAAATCTGTCATATTTGTGTAAAGTCATTGTCTTGCGTTTATGTGGCATGGATTTGGTAGCAGGGGGGCTGCAGGGGCGGCCTCTGTGAGAAGAGCCCAGCACTGCCCCATGTCAGAGAGGAGCCAGCTCCAGCTGCTCCAAAGGGGACCCGCTGCTGGGCGGGAAGGTGGGTGGAAGGTGTTTTTAGTTTGCTTTTAGCTTTTCACTATTCTAGTCCACTAGCGATAGGCAATAAATTACACCAGTCTCCCTACGCTGAGCCTGTTTTGCCTGTGATGATAATTGTTGAATGATCTCCCTGTCTTTATCTCAACCCTTGAGCGCTTTCCAGGGTATTTTCTGCCCTTATTTTCTTTGGGGAGGAGGAGTGAGAGAGAGGTTGTGGTGGAGTTCAGCTGCCCAGCAGGTAAAAGTGGTAGTCATGAATTAGAAGAGATGTGGGCTAAAGCCAAGAAACAGTTCTGGCAATAGGATGTAAAGGTAGAAGGAAATGGGAAGACTATTTATTTATTTATTTATTTGTTTATTTAATTGGTCTCAACTATGAACTATGAGGACATTTTAATGCAGGTGCTCTATAGAAAGACTGAAGGGAGAAAGAGGGATGGGACCTTTTTTTTTTTTTTTTCCCCTGTAGAACTGACATCAAAGGTTCAAGAAACTGCTAGGAGTTCAATCCAAAAGAACTTCAAGAAGTTTAATGATATCTAATTATTTTCCTATGAAATGTTTTCTTTTAATAAAACCTGATGGAAACATGCTTTGCTGGAATTTCTCCAAGTGACTGTCATTGAAGACAGTTTAGGCAATGCCTGTAGGGGAGTCAAAGCTGTGAAACTTGTAGAAAGAACATACAAGCAGATGAGAGCTTGTGGGAATGAGCACTGGCAGCTTACTATGACCCTGCTTTTCCCTGTATCAAAGTCCATGTTGCATATTATGATTACCAAAGTTCTAATGCCATTGAAGAAAAACCATTCCAGACCAGATAAAGGATCAGCCAAATGCATTATTTTGTATCTGGCAGTTTTCAAATTATATCCATAAAGAGTAGTCTGAAAGCAGAACAAGCTTTTAGTGACACATCCCCAAACACGGTCCCAATCTTCAACAGTTCGTGGATCAAGAACATCACAAGTCAGTGGCGATACTTTCTTAAAGAATGTATACATTTATTTATACATATATACATACATATAGAGAAAATTTAAAATTATAAGTAGAATTTGACTGACATAGCTTAGCAAATACTGTTACGGTGTCCTTAAGTCTATCTCACGTTCTATGATTGTACTGCTGCTCCATCTGCAGCAGTTTCCAAGTCTGCAAAATGGAAAAAAAGAAAAAGAAAAAAAAAAATAGTTATGCGCCCATAGCTAGAACCTTTTGTCTTAACCAGGATTCCACAGGGAGTTTTGCAAAGCATCTGCTCCAGCACTGCGACCCCACAGCACTGAACGGTGCTATGCCAGAAGTTAAGTTTTGCCAGTACACAAAATTAATCCTACCTGCTCAATAACATACATCTGAGATGGTATATTACTTTTACAAGAGTTTCCCAAAATAAGGTGTGGGTTTTGGTTTTTTTTTCAAGTAATAGCAAAATATTTTTGTGTCATAGAGAACTGGTCCTGTGTTTGATTTGGGAGATGTTCATGATCTTTATACAGGAAACATGGCCACTTTTCTGTTTGTTAAAGGAGGGAAAAACAGGAAGAAGTTTTTTAGTGATTTCTCATGTAAAGTCTCCAATGCATTGAGTCTCTAGCATTTTGTCTCTAGCACCTATGAGCTGTCTCCTTTTCTGACAGGCAAATGGTTGGAATCAGTGAAAGGGATATTGTTAAAGTGTACAGCAAAGCTTATGCAGTTGAAATAACTGCCATCGAAAGTAGCATTTTGATTAAAATTTCCCTAAACATTTATTATAAAACATCTGTTGCTATTTATTTATTTACCTATTCCAGTTCAACATTCTTTCACATTGTGGTGGTGCATTAGTGTCTTTCTCTGTTAAGAAAAAGAAAAAGAAAAAGAAGAAGAAAAATAAAAAAAAGAAAAATAAAAATAAAAATAAAAATAAAAAGAAAAAGAAAAAGAAAAAGAAAAAGAAAAAGAAAAAGAAAAAAAAAGAAAAAGAAAAAGAAAAAGAAAAAAAGAAAAAGAAAGAAGAAAAAGAAAAAAAAAAGAAAAAGAAAAAGAAAAAGAAAAAAAAAAAGAAAAAGAACAAGAAAAAGAAAAAAAAGAAAAAGAAAAAAAGAAAAAGAAAAAGAAAAAGAAAAAGAAAAAGAAAAAGAAAAAGAAAAAGAAAAAGAAAAAGAAAAAGAAAAAGAAACAGTTAATTGATTAAAAATGTTTATAGAGAAAAGTTATTTCCCTACTCTAACTTAAATGATGATGTGAAATATTAAGAGAAATTGTTTAATGGGAAGATATGACCATAAAACAGAAATATAAAATGCATCAACAAAAATGGTCATACATGTACAAACTTGAATTAGCTTTAATTAGCTCACTTGGGTACAAAACCAGCGTACTTGTCCTACCTCAGTGCATCCTTGTTTAAATCTGTTGAAGATGGTACATTCACTGTGACTACAACATGGACATAATAACAGCTGGGGGAATTTTTTCTTGCATCACTTTGAATCATCAGTACACAATGAGGAAAATTTAATGTAGAATATTTAAGCCTATGGGGCAGTAGGGGGAGATTGCAGGGTTTTGTTTGTATGTTTTGTTTTCCAAATGTTTAACTCTTTTTAAAGAGTTAAAATATAGTGCTCAAATCTTTGTCTCTCACCATCTCTGTGCAGGGAATGATTCCAAGCTGCATGTGGCTCATTCAGTACAGCCAAGCAAAGAAGATTTAAGGTCAAGGAAGTTCATAATTTTTCTTCCTTTTTTTTTTTTTTTTTTTTCTTTTTTTCACTGCAGGTCTAGAAAACTAAATTTAATCAGTAAAAACTGGCATCTTTTGGCAGTAGGGATATTTTCATACACTCTAATGGGTTATTTTTGCTCTGCTTGGCAGGGGACCTTTTCCTTCATATGCAACAACATTGCCCATTGAAAGTTACATTAGATGAGTAGAGACTGGATACCCATTTTACATTTCTGCAGTTCACCCTTTGAAATCCACAGTCTTTGTTCTTTACACAGTATTCCTGTGCTGCTGACCTTCCAAATGTTTCTTTAATTTCTGTTCCCTGCTGCACTGCAGGAGTTTATGAGGGTGAACATAGAATTAGTAGTCCATTTCCATTAGTAGTAAAACTGCTTTTGCCCTTGCAGGGGAACCTTTGCTTCAGCGTCTGTACTTTTGCAAAAATAATGAATTCATGCAAGAGATTACCCGGATAACAGCAATCTAGGGTTTGAAATCTAACCTGGTATGCCACTGCCTCGGGGCTAAATTCTGAGCTCATTTAAACAGGAGAGATGGGCCACAAACATCCCAGCAGCCCCCGTGGCTGCTCCAGCCACCAAAGCACATGCAGAGGCTAATGATCCTTTAATTTAACTGTGCTATGAATACTCTGTTTTCAAGAAAACAAAAAAGCCCTTTAATCAGGATTTTCTCCCCTCTTGGTTGCTTTCATTCATTTACCTGAATGGTGTTTGAGCTGCTTCAGTTCTGGGAAGTGACTGCACCCAAGATCATCTTCAGAAATAGATTAAATGGTTTTATTTATTTTTATATTTCGTGATTATGAATTTGCTATTTTTGCTATAATTTCAACAGTGCTCTAGAAAACTGTGCATGTTGTAAAGATCACATCCAAATTACAGCATCAACATTTAATGAATTTCTCCAACTGTTTTTAAATGAGAAGAAATTAGATATATAGCTTGAGGTTCCAAAATAGCACAAAGACCATCATTACATTTTTTAAACATTCTTTACAGGGCACAGAAAGTACGAGACAAGGCTTAAATATGTAATTACCACACCCAGAAGTATAACAAAACTGGTTAAATGACAACACGAAAAAGGAACAAAAAAAAAAAAAAAGAGAGAAATAAAGAAAGAGAGAGAGATAAAAAAGAAAAGAAAGGAAGAAAAGAAGGGAAGAAAGAAAGGAAGGAAGGAAGGAAGGAAGGAAGGAAGGAAGGAAGGAAGGAAGGAAGGAAGGAAGGAAGGAAGGAAGGAAGGAAGGAAGGAAGGAAGGAAGGAAGGAAGGAAGAGAGAAAAAGAGAGAAAAAGAGAGAGAGAGAGAGAGAAAGAGAGAGAGAGGGAAAGAAAGAGAGTAAGAGAGAGAGAGGGAAAGAAAGAGAGAGGGAAAGAAAGAAAGGAAAGAAAGGGAAGGAAGGAGGGAAGGAGGGAGGGAGGGAAGGAAGGAAGGAAGGAAGGAAGGAAGGAAGGAAGGAAGGAAGGAAGGAAGGAAGGAAGGGAGAGAGAGAGAGAGAAAGAAGGAAAGAAAGAAAGAGAAAAAGAAACAAAGAAAGAAAGAAAGAAAGAAAGAAAAAGAAAAAGAAAAAAAAAGAAAAAGAAAAAGAAAAAGAAAAAGAAAAAGAAAAAGAAAAAGAAAAAAAAAGAAAAAGAAAAAGAAAAAGAAAAAAAAGAAAAAGAAAAAGAAGAAAAAGAAAAAGAAAAGGAAAAAGAAAAAGAAAAAAAGAAAAAGAAAAAGAAAAAGAAAAAGAAAAAGAAAAAGAAAAAGAAAAAGAAAAAGAAAAAGGAAAAGAAAAAGAAAAAAAAAGAAAAAAAGAAAAAGAAAAAGAAAAAGAAAGAAAAAGAAAAAGAAAAAGAAAAAAAAAGAAAAAAAGAAAAAGAAAAAGAAAAAGAAAGAAAAAGAAAAAGAAAAAAGAAAAGAAAAAGAAAAAGAAAAAGAAAAAGAAAAAGAAAAGGAAGGAAATAACGTATAATTATTTGAATAGTTTTAATTTATTTGTATCTTTTTGAAATTAGGATGCATTTTTATCTTTCATGGCTAAAAAATTGGCCATTCTGTTAAAAAATATATATTTATCAGGGAAATGCTCTTGTACAAGTATTGTATTTTCATTATATTAAATTAACTAGAAATATAAATGTAAATACCCAATGACTGAAGTGTGGCATTGTTTGTTTTATATTTTGGGGGAATATATTTATATTATGGGGGAATGAGAAAGCATCAGAGAGCCAACAATTTCAGCAGTATCCAACTCTCCAAAACGTACGTCATTGCAGAACAGTCATAGCTGCTTACAGTAGTAATATCTTTGTCAATATAAATCTGAATTTCTTACTTTCTAAATCAAATGCTTATAAAGTAGTTTAGCAAAACTGCAAAGTAGTCAGGAATGCTAACATTTTAAAACATAGAAATGGCTAAAAATATGAATAGGATTTAAAAAAAAAAAAAAAAAGTGGGTCACTTCAGGCAGCTTTCTCCATAATAGCATAGTAGGAAAAGAGCATCAGAGAACAATATTTTCCAGCAAAAGTGCGCAAAGAAAACCTTCCCGATTATCAAAGTGAAAGCATAATTTTGTGGGCAAGGAAAGATCTGAAGAAAAGGTCTTCCTAATATGACAAACAACTCAGTATATGCAATGGATGAAAAGTGAATATTATCTACCTTTGAGTGGATGAAAGAAAATAGAAAGCAATTGAAAATGTACATTTCTTAAATATCTGTTTCTGCATGTTTGTTGTGTTTAATAAATAAAAATTGTAAAATTATTGTAAAATTGTAAAATTAGATGTAATATTTGAAACACATTTAATTTGAAATATTTTGAACATTTGAAACTCTTGAAATATGAAAACATTTGCATTTTAATGTTATGTTTCTGTTAAGATAAAAGTCCTTCTTTTTGTAACTGATCAAGTGATTGTCCTCGTCATATATTTCTCCTAATATTTGGAACTGACAGCTGCCAGATGAGGTGAACTTCTGGTACAAATGTGCATAGCAATTCCATTATTTGGAGAAGTTTCTCTTTTGCAAGAAATTTTCAAGTAATTCTTACAATTTAAGAACCATGTTAGCTGGGTGGTTGAAGTCACTTGCTCTTCATACTAATGACTTGTAATATCTGTGTAGCAAGACATATTTTGAACATCTAGATATGTACCAATATAGAGCTTCTCTGAGGAATAAATTGAAAACTCCATATTCCACACTTTTCAGAAGGCTTATAAATATTACATAAATCCTTTAGAAATAGCCCAGCTATAATTAATTGTGCTGATAATGAGATCAAGTTTTTCAGACCTTTTCCCTACATGGGGTTGTAATAGAAACTACAAGTAAAGATGCACATCCTGGGATAAAAGTTACAATTTGCATGTTTTATAAATCAGTGCTTTTTTTATTTTTTTTTTCTTTTTTTTTCTTTTTTTTTTTTTTTTTTTTTTCACAGAAAGAAAATGCTGAAGGAAAGTAAAGCCAGACTTTGCCATGTTACTGCACCCTTCTGACCTTGATTGGCAGGACCCGTCGCACAACATCAAGATTCGATGCCGTTTCTCACGTGCTTAAATTAAGTGTCTGTTTGGATGTTTTTCTGAGGGAGGCTTGTGCTGCTGTACAATGCAAATAAGGGTGGCTGAAGCTAACCCTTAGGGCCACAGTCAAACTTAATAAGAGACTTGCCATTGATTTCCACAGGCTTTGTATCAGGATCTTAGATTCTAGCAAGTGGATCCTTAGAACCAGAGGGAGGACGTAAAGGTAACACAACCCATGGGGGAAGTCGCTCTTCCCCTCATGGGATATACCCACGACAAGGACATGAGATAACTACAGCTTTCAGCAATGACTGCTAAATTCAAATCATACATGCTTGGGTGTTTTGTTCTGACATCTCTCCTACTCAGCCCCCATGGGCTGAAGTGGCAACCACCATATAAATAAACCCAGTTGTGATAGTTAAGACTAGTTATTATTAAGCATCTTCAAATACATCACAGCATCATATGCATTAGTTAAAGAGTACATTTTTCCTTCTCAGCAATACTATTTTGAATAGGAAAATTGCTATTTGCATTATTTAAAATGGGGAAAAAAAAAGGAAAAAAAAAAAAAAAAAAAGAGCACATCCTCAGAGAGTTGTATTTTACTGTAATTGCAGGAAACAGAGTACCCTGCAACATTTAAGGGTGTTACAGGGTACCCTGTAACACTTAATAGTCTCTTTCAGTAAGAGAGTATTAGGCACGAGCATAATGACCATTTCTTGAAGTTAAATAATCCTCCTCCCTCCCCCCAAAATAAACAAACCAAAAACAAACAAAAAAGAGAACAAACAGAATTTTGTTAATTTAATCTGCTAAAAACATTTTAGTACCCTGCAAATTTTCTGATGAAAATTTCTGAGCACTGCCATAGATAAGGATGGAAAAAATAAATAATTGCAACTATTCCGAATTTTATTTCTCTGTAAGCAATATTATCTCACTCCTTGCAATGGTAGTCTTCTTTTTTTCCCATCCAAAAATAAAAATGGTGATCTTGTTTTAAAGGATAATCTAATTTATTGTTAATGGTTTGAATCATTCAGGGGGTCAAAGGCATCTTTTACATCAATTTGCAAAAGCAAATTAATGTTTTGAAGGAAATGTAAAAGTCAAGTTGCTTGGGAGTACATTAAATTATATGCTAGTTAATGGTGTTAGAGAGATGGTTTAAAAATAAATTGCCCATAATACCTTTTAATAAAGGAGCTAAATGCATTTTTGTTCACTGCTAAAAGCAGATGCCTATTTGGCACTGTTTTGAATCCCATTTGCCATGTATATTTTGATTAATACTATGCTGGGTAATCTGCACTACGTGGTCTAGGTTCAGTAACCTCACTGTAAAATAATGAGCCTTCAAGAATAAAAAATACATTCACTATAAAGTTGTATATTCTGAAGGGCTCTGAACATATTCAAATGAATTGGAAAAAAAATAATAATAAAAAGATTTTTACCCAGTAAATTTGCTCAAAAGTGAAACTTGGATGTCTCGATTTGTATTTAGCTTTCTGTCTGAACTCTGAAAACTGGACAAGACATCAGCGTTTCGCATATGTTTTCTATAAATACCTATTCTTTGAGTCAGCTGCCACAAGACCCTGAGAAGCACCAGTCTTAAGGGAGCTTATGGCACCTGGGATGCAGCCAATAGCAATGAGTTCACTCACTAAGTAGTGTCTTCAGAAAAAGGTCCAGCACTCATATTTTATGAAACATGTAACATGATTTACCCAAGGTTGTCAGAAGAGATGAATTTCAGCCAAATGCAAGGTAATAAATAGTAATACGTGCTGCATATAGTTGACTTATAACCCTTGGCATTTTGAAACGAAATTCTCTTGAAAAATTCATTTTATACGTCATAAACTTTCCTATTGTTTTTCCTGTTTTGACTGTCTTTGTCATCAGATTTCTTGTGAAAAGTATTTCTCAGAACTGTAAATGAAGCAATATTTTCAAGAATAGTTATATAGGTCTCTATTTCCATGGTGTTCTTGGAATAAGAAAGTTAGTAGTGTAGAAAAATGGTCTATTTCATTAAATCAGAACCCAGGGGGAAAAAGAGGCAATAAGGTAATGTATATGTGAGCTTTTTTATTATCACTTATTTAATGATTATAGAAAAACCTTTTCCAAGGTTGAATGTTATTTGTTTTCATGACATACTCATGTTCTTTGGAGGAAAAGAATAATTTAAGGTTTCTTTATTATCGTTATTAATCAATCTTGTGCTAGAATGGAAAGTGCATTGATCCAATCATTTACACAGAAAAACAAACATCTTTAAAGTGTAATTGAAAATGTGTATTATATTATGATGTGTCCACTTTAAATCTGCTGGCATAAACTGTATATATGTGGCTATAAGCCCTCAAGTATGAGTGAAATGCATGTCTTTTACTGCCACCCCATACATCTGAATTCAGGCTTCTGTACCACTACCAGCCTCAAAGTACCAAGGCAGGGTGTGCTGCCTGCACGTGAACCCTAAAATGAGCTTGTGGACTTCCAGACTTCCCATTTTGGCACATATGTGAACTTTAAAAAAATCTCCTGGAGTACCTGTGTGCTGGCTGATTCACCTCCCCAGCCACAGCAGGAGCACACAGTGGGTGCTCTTCACAGAGCCTCTGAGCTCTGTAAGCATGCTGTGAAGTTTCCCCAAAACACTGTCTCTGCCTCCAGCAATCCCTGGTTTAGGGAGTCAGGACCACAACCAGTCAACCAGGACTGGCATCTGAATTATCACACGCTGTAGGTAAAGTCTCAGACTCAGGACAGAGGTATGGATATACCAGAGCAAGGTTTCTAAACATATCCAAAATAAAATTTAAAATAATAAAATAAAATTAAATAAATAAAATAAAATAAAATAAAATAAAATAAAATAAAATAAAGTAATAATAATAATAATAATAATAATAATAATAATAATAATAATAATAATAATAATAATAATAAACAATAATGATAAACCAACAGTGGACAATCTGGCTTTTCACCTGTTTAACTTATATGCAGAAAGAGAACTGATCCATGTAATTATCTACTTTTCTACATAGAAAGTCCCTTCTCAAAGGCTTTTCTACAATTGTCTTTCTTGTCATGTTAAGGCAGGAACTATAAATATGAAACAACTGGGGAGGAAATCCCCCTAATTGAATTTTAGGATCTAGTTAAAAAATGTTTGAACATATAGAATAGAAACAAAAATTATGAGTATCTGAACAGAGTGGTTTCTCAGTAGTGTTTGTAACCATTGCTCAAGTAATATATAAACAGATTTAATCTCATCTTGTCACATTAAGCTGCAATGACAGTCAAGGAGTCGTATAAGCACTCTGAGGGTACAAGTCCTGAATTCTAGATATTTTTCCATGAGCCATAAAATAGGGATAGAGGACCAGTTCAGATGAAGAAGTCTGCATTACTTCCCACCACCAAAGTATTAAGAAAAAATATTGATCCACTCCAGAACCTTTTATTTCTTTATTGTTCTAGTATAAATTGCAATGAGCTGTTGGAAAGAAGCCAACTGGTTCAAGTAAAACATTAAAAAATTGATAGGAGATGAAAAATACTTTTCAGAGTTTGGAAAGATACATATAGGTGCTCCTCTAGTGAAGCAAGCAAACTTGTCCCAAGCATGCTTTTCAGATATAATAAATACTGAAACCCAAGTTCCTCTGTGGTTTCCATTTTTGTGCTTTTGTGCACACCATAGAGAAAGGGGCAAATAATATATTAGAATTTTTGTGTGTGCTTTTAAAAAATAAGCATCTTGTAAGCATAATCTGGAAGTAATTGGAAACTACTAATTATGAAATAGAATCGTGTTGGGCTTGGAAAGCAAGTGATGTTCAAGATGTCTGAGGTCACTGCCAAATTCCATGTTTGGGGCAATAGAGGATATGCCTCATGGTTTGTTTTGCATGTGGCCCTGGGGCAGTGTGCTCACCCTTCACCTGTAACCCTGCTCGAGCAATAACCATCAGTGGTGGCCATGAGGCATGTGTCTGGTTGTGATGGCTCAGCCAGGCTCAAGGTAGATTTGGTGGAGATAGACCCAAGGGCTGATGGAGCATGTCCCAGCCAAATACATCTGGTATGCAGATATGACTCATAGTCAAATCATCTCACCCCATAAACAGATGACAGCTCAGAGCCTGTTGAGCTCACCTGCACTGCAGCGGGTTGCATGCCAGGATCTTCCCCTTGGGCAGGGACGCCTCTCAGAATTACTCCTTGCGGTCAAATAATTCCTTACCTGCAACAGATACAGAAGTGGCTAATAGCTAGCTTGTTGGAACTTTGCAAGTAATTTGCTATGCATTCTGAAACTTTGTAATCTTATCTAAGTGATACAAAGGATTAATTGTGCATATAATCCTTCAGGAATAAACCATTAAATCTGGGATTGGGACAGGATCCAGTTGTATTTAGATTCCGTGGAGGTGGACAGC
>NC_049198.1:78418135-78445635 GCF_009769625.2 Cygnus olor | reverse complement strand
ACAGAGCACAACACAACTGACTTAGAAATGCACTGATGTGGAGGAACATGGGATGAGCTGTGGGATTTGACATGACAGAAACTAGACTTTAATAGCAATGCAGATGGTTGTCTGATATTTCATATATAATTGTGTATTTTGACATAGACAGTATCATACTCTGTAAGAGACCTGAAAGAGTTAAAAAAGAATCTATTTTATATGCTATATACCAGCCATGCCTGCATTCATGTCAGAACCCAAACTTACTATGTTTAATATTCAAGCTCATTTTCAAATTCCTGCCCATTAACATAATATATGCTATTTTGCAAGCCTGGTCAGAGAAATCTGTAACTAAATAATTTTCAAGTTTCCTTCATATCCAATGCATTATATGCAGTGTGAAATTATTTCCCCACTCTGTCCTTCATAGAAAAGTAGAAGAGCGATACACAATGTACATGATACTGTTATAAAATGTATTACAGGCTTCAAAAGTTACTGTATGAGTATGGACATTGGCAATAATGAATCCTAAACGACCATTTAATTGTATATTTTAAGCCATACCTGATATGCCATTATAACATAAGCATTCAGAACTGGAAGAACACAAAAAATGTCAGCGTTAAAATTATTTTTATAAAAACCTTCTCTTTCTTACGGTGCTGCAGCATAGTATTTCTTAGTCCAAATCCTCTTGTGAGTATACCCATACAGAATGTCAAAACTGGGAGAAGCGTAAACATAAAAGAAGCTAAGAATTTAGGCCATGCCTAATTCATAAGTATTTTTTGTTTACGCAAAAATTTCTAATAAAAATTTAATGAGAAATTCAAAGATGGAGAGTCTGAGAAATTCATGCAACAAAGCTGGGAGTCACCCAGTCATGTATGTGCTGGATAAGAAATTCAAAACTCAGGTGGCTTATAAAAGAGCAGGACCATCCAACTGCTCCAAGCAGACCAGTCTGCATGTGGAAACCGAGCACAAAATCTCCAGCTCTTACTGAATTACCTCTGAGATTTCAAGAGATACGATATGAAGAATGTCAATAACTAATGATGCTGCTTTAGGTATGCCAGCACCTAAAAATGAACAAATCTAATGCTTTAAATACAAACCTCTAGTCTTCAAAATTATACGTGTTTATACTGATACTGATTTTGAATCTCTTAAGGATTCACATATATAAAATTCCATGAATTCCATTTATAAAACATCCAATTTCCACTATTGAATTCACAGTAATAAAGTCTTATTTACTTTACTTACTCATATGACCAGCATTCACATCAACAAAGATCAAGATTTCTACATATTCAATCTTCAAAAACTGTTGTGTCTATTTTTACCAGTTCAATGTAATTTTTATTTTTTTTTTTTTATAATGACATTCAAATGCACTAAAGATACCAAGAGAAGCTTGTAATAAATATATTACAGGTATTTTTTTGATCACACTGACATAACAATAACCATACCAGTATTTACATTCAGTGCATGGCATGTCATATGCACATCACTGAGCCCAGATACAGTGCACAATAAAATATTATGTAACTCTACTCATCTATTCATAACAAAATACAGTGATTGTCAAACTAAAATATAGTCCTAGATCCTACTACACACTTAAGATCAAGATTAATTTAAAGAACTTCAATAATTCCACTGTACTATTACACAGGACTTTAAATGTAAAAACATATAGTACAATTGACTTCAGTAGAGCTACTCACAATGGTAAGCCTTCAGAAGATCAGTCTCTAAAATTCTTTAAATACATTAAACCGTTTGTCCCCACTGAGCATTAAATCTCTTGTCAGTTGAGTATTTTTAATGAATATACCTTTGTGTTTTGTCATCATTTGAATGACTCAATTAGCAGAAAGTCACCTTCCCCACCTTTACATACCAGTAAATTCCAAAGAAGTCCAGAGAAATAATCTTGCCAGGTCCTGCTAAAAAGTCCTCAAGGCTGGAATAAGCACAAGAATTTTGACAGAAATTTACTTTATTCAAAAATGTATGAGAGTATTCTTCATAATTTCCCCAAAACAAGTAACAATTAAAAAAAAAAAAAAGTTCAGTCTGGAGATGACATAGTTCTTGCTTCATACTTTATTCTTCAACAGTTTATTCCCAGAATACATCAATTTAAAATTTAGTTAAGATATATGTCAATTAGTCATACAGTATTTTGCATTTTCCTTTTGGATTAATTTTGTAAAAAATCAATTCTATCCCAAAAACTCAGTTTATAAATATCCATAAAATACAAATTTTGAAATGCGTTTTACAAGTATACCTTCAAGTTATCTTTTTGCATGTGTTATATTATTTCAGTAATTGTTTTTCAGATTTTCCCCAAAATAGAAATTAAAAGAAAGAAAAGTTGATACTTTTTACTATCTATGTGAAATGTTCAATGCTTGTGACTTTTTTCTTTTGGTAATTTTGTCTTGCAACTTTATTAAAGAAAGAATTCTTTCATACATTCCTCCTTTTAATTTCTAATAGTAGTCACCCATCTCTGAATGCATAATTTCCCACACATTAGTGTTGCAGATATTTCTCACTTAATGTAACCAAATGATATACAGAACGAACTTTTCAGAGTCCTTGTATCACTGCTATAATTTTACCATAGGCATCATCATTGTGGAGTGGAATAGCAAAATTTCACGTATTTCCACTTGCCTTATATGATGTCTGTCAACATAATGACAACCTCATAGGTACTCTATATAGAGGGTTATTGTGTAAAAGTATTGAGATGAACATTATGGCAAAGGCAGGAATTCTGCTGAAAAAATAAATGCAGACACCTGTCTTCTTTCAGGGCTGTGGATGTGTAGGAAGTTGCCCCTCTGTAGAGATGGGTGAGGCATCTTGGAGAAGATGAATTCCTTCTCAGCTCAAGGCAATGCCCTTCCTTAGTGGGGCCCTGTGAGAGAGGGAGATGGTGGTGGTGCACGGACGGGTGAGTCAAGAGGAGACTCCAAAGAAGAGCTACCACTGAAGACCTGCCCATGAGTGACACCTTATGAATCCTGAGGAGCCCAGGTGTAAGCTAAATGCACTCAAGTCTTTTAAAGATGCCTGTTAAGCACCAGGATGAAATATCATACCATTTAGATACTACAAGCTAAAATATAACGTGGCCTTATGATTCAAAGGAAAAATAAATGAAGGACAGAGCCGTCACAGTACAATCGTTTTCAGAGAGTTAAGGAGAATTCTCAACTCTTAGGTCTGCAAGACAAAACTGTAGGGTGTTCTAAAAATATATCACGAACTCCATATATCAAGAGGAGGACTGACCTGAGGCTGGCTACCAGCATTTCCTCTGCTGTAGGAGACCACCCCTTAACTTGACTTTTATATGACAATCCTGGGGGGGAGCAAAATATAGAAACAAATATTCTATTAAACTTTTTTTTTGCCTAGCTTGTTGGTTTAAAAATAAATAGATAAAGCTAACAGAAAGGTATAAATAGCCTATTGAGTAAGTTTTTTCTCTATTGCAGATAGAGGGGAAAAGGGATTTTTGAATAGTGTTTAAGAAATACAACTTCACAGAAATAATAGTCAAATCCTGTTTGCTTTGCTAAAGTGAGCTCTCCCACTAACAATGGAACTACTTATGGATGATTTTTATTTTTTTTTTTACTGTGCAAAGATACAAAGCGTATGCACCAAATACTCTCCTCCTCTCTGACTTCAAAACAGAAGCGACTGAACCTCTGCTAGGGGTAAAATTCAGTCTGTATGAAAGTGAATTGGAAGTTGATGATGGTTCCCCAGCCTCACAAAGTTCTTTGCTTCTTTGTTGGATCAAGATCCATGAAGGTCCGGGAGGTGGATAAAAGTGCATTAAAACCACCAACAACAGCAAACTTAAGAGCAATCCCCTTCACTTTTAAAGCGACACTTGAATAACTTTTGTGTTGAGGTTTCTACCATCAATGAAATGCTGCAAGACTAGTAATGTTGTTTCAAGTAGGTGAAATATTCCTCAAGAAGTCATAACAATAACACTTGGAATTTTGAATCTTAATAAAGCATTAGGGAGTAATTTTCAAATTGACTCATTTTCAAACTAGACAGTTAAAAGAAGGCTATAAATCTGTACTTATGCACTTAAACACACAGTCTGATTTTCTAAACTGATCTTATTGTTTCGAATTCAGCAGGAAGTTGAAACATGCCCAAATAATTAGCTTGCTTAAACAACCTGTTTGTGGATATTCTGTGCTTGTGCAAAATTTTAGGTATTTTTCTGTCAGGTGAATTAACTAACCCGACCTTTAAGACTCTCAAAGTGCATCAAGATTTCATCCTTAGCAAAGGTTTGGTAGTATCAGCAAAAAAATTTCCCTTGACCTTTTCTTTGTGTATTTTGCACAAAGAATAAAGTTTAACTGAGTTTTCACCTCTGCCAATGAGCCCTACAGAATTTCATATTGGGTGTATGGTTAACTTGGTTCTGACATCCCATGGAAAAAACTGACAAACACTGACTTTATTTAGTAAGGTCTCTTAAGGCTATATATATACTCACATTCTTACCTGATATAACTAAAACAAACAAACAACAACATCAAAAAAAAAAGCTACAATCCTGCTATTATTAGACTTAGTGAGTACATCTAAAGAGACAACAGAGATAATAGGAGAAACTGATATGAATATTACAGAGGACTACTGGAGTTTGGCATATTTTATGTATTCTATTCAAAAATAATAATAAAGTTAGAATAGGAAGAGATACATTATGCAATCTTTATAACAGAATGTTGAGTTTCATTCAATTAACTTGATTTTGGATTTCATTACACTTCCCAAGTTATATTAACATTTTACAAAGATATGCTAAGCATCACAGTCAACCAGAGGCCAGCTTAGACAGATATGGCTTCATTTCATCCATTCGTGGCATATTTTATCTGATATAAACATGTAATATACCCTAGTATTTTCATCTCCATTTGGGTATACTTTACAAACTCAGATTCCAAAGAAAAAGTAGGGTCTGCAAATGTATGCTAACTGAGGCCAAAAGCTGATGTTCTCAGGAACCCCTGTTAACCAAAACTGCTATGTATCAGAGAGCTCTGGTAAGTTAAAATTTGAGTTAAGGCAGCCTTTCCAAATGTCTACTCCAGATAATTCAGTTAAACTGTCATATTTTTTAAAAAAGTATTTCAGAGTTGGTACAGAGTGAGATCATTGTTAGAAGCCTCTCTAATATGCATGTGCATTCATATGCATTTTTCCCCAAGGTGATTCACACAGCTGGCTGTGGAATACATTTAGTAGACTCATACATAGGGCTGTCTTTCTGTCATAATCTTTCTTTTCACAGGACAATTTGTGGGACTCCATGATATGCAGCTAGCAATGCCTGTACTCAAATGAAGTGATACTGAATTTCTATTATGCATGTGCCTTGGAAACCTAGCAGCTCACCATAAAGATTTTATTCACACAGCAGATTTGTTGTTACTTAGTTTCAGACAATTTCAGATTTGAATGGACATGGCAGGATCTGACAGCATAAAAAGAAATACCAAGAGAAAGAAGCATGTAGAATCAAATGATATATGATGCAACCTAGAGAGTAACAAAAAAAGCAGAATATCAAGGTACTCATGTAAACAACTGTCTTTAAGGGAACTCAGGTTCCTTTTTTTTTATAACATTTTTAACATATTCAGTATGCATTACATAGGGAATAGATAGATCCATAGATAGATACATACACACACACTTGTACACAGATGCCATGCTTGTCAAAATTCTTTCTTGTCTTGTAATCTTTCTGGGATCACTTTTAAAAATTTGTGTCTAAACTGCAAACATAGAATACGCAAATCTACATATCAACGAAAAGCATACACAGAATTTACATTTCTCATAAAGTTTTTCTTTCCAGTTGCACCTGCAACTGGAGGTACAGTTTTGTTCATGTATTGCAGCAGACAGTAGTGCATTATTTTTAATGCAGACATTGACTCTTTATTTCCCACCACATTTAATTTTTCATTTTCCAATACCAAGGGAGGAAATGTTTATATATATATGAAGCCGAAATCCTGCTATGACAACTAGCAATGAGGGAAAGAGAATCATCCCCTCACTTGCACCAGGCAGCAGGACCTCTAGCTCCATCTCTTACCCTCTTTTGATGGCATATTTCTTAACTCTGTTTTCAACTCCAATTTAGCAAAGAATTGGAACTTTTATGCATGAAATATACTAATCATAGGTTGGAATCAGTAATTAGGTTGTGTATAACCCCCACCTCCTCTCCCGCGCTACCCCTCTTCTCCCCTTCCACACACACCTTTCCACTAGGACAAGAGGCCACCTCCAAGGAGAAAGCGTTGTTCCACTTTTCTGTGCAGGAACACTTCTTAGTTCTCCATGGTGGGAGAGACAAACAGGAACCTCAGGCACTGCAAAAAAAAAAAAAAAAGTGTACTAATGTATAATATCATGCAGATATGGCCAAGATTAAACATGAGAGATTTATGTGAGAACAAATTACTGTAACAGGGAACTGAATCCTTGAGGAATGTGGAGTAAGGACCAAGGAAAATGAAAGGAAATTGGATTAATACTACTACTACTACGACTAATAATAATAATAATAATGAAAGTTAAACAGAAAGCAGGGAAGCCATGTCTTCCTAGGATTCCCCAGGAAGGTGCAACCTGATCTCCATACCTCTATGTAAGGGAAGACAGCAACACTAGCAACACTGGACCATCTTCCTACACCTTCTAGTAGATCTGCAGAGAAATGTCAGTTCCTGCAGATCTTCCTCCCAAATATTTTAGAGGCGCATATGTCAAAATACAGCACACAAAGATTATTAGGCACACTGTTAAAGTTTGATTATAAGTGATAGTCTTACGGTGTGGTTATGTGCAGTAGCAGGGAATGGAAAAGACTACCTAAAATGACCTTTCCATCTCTTTGTTCTTGTGCTTGAAAAAGATTTGATGCTTCAGATAAAATTAAACGCAATGAAGAAATGCTTTCACACAGCTATTTGCTTGCTCACATGCAGAAATGTATTATATAATTCATGGACAACCGTGGATGTAAGAACAAGGATGCAGCTTTAAGAATGCATCTGGGACATTAACTTAAAATAAATGTAATTAACCTTTATTTGTGCTAGTCATGGACATTACAGTGAGTGCATTTTTGAATAAGTTCAAGTATCTTTTTGTAGTTCCTGGAGCAGAGCACAGTGTGGAAAGCTTAACCTTACTTATAAAAGCTCTGTGCAATCTTCCTTCTGTTTCAAACATAGGATCTTCAAGAGGGCAGAGCCCCTTTGGTAGGGGTTGCTAAGATATCTGTACCTATGAAATCAGCATTCTTTCCATCCTGCCTTCTCTCTCCAGGTTTATAATCTCTCGCTCAAATGAGCAAAAATATCCTTTGATATTTCATTGTCTGAAAAATGTATTGACTTGATAGCGGGAATACTCCTGCACTGAAAAAATCTGGGGAATACTTTGACAGCAGGTAATCAGAATCATCCTCCAATTGTTTCATCCTGATTATTAAAGGGAATCCAACCTCCAAAGTCAGGCCTCCAAGCCCTTGCCCTTCTAGTTGTGCATCTGAGAAGAAATTATGGTAATCTTAAAATCCTATTGATGCTGAAAGGCATTTCATCAGCTGCAAAAATTGAGAGTGAGATGCAGAGGATGTTTTTCTATTTAGAGGAACCCCTGCTTATATGAATAGGCTTCATGTGGTGACTCTTTTGAAGCTGAGGACTTCAAAGCAGATCACTGACTTCCAGTGGGATAATCACTTAATGCAAGAGTGGGTAGATGGAATTATTACCATGCAGTCAAGCTAGATTTATCCCTCCTCCCCTCTTTTTTTAAGAAGGGAAAAGAAGGGAACAAGGGAAGCTTTGGCTTCTCTGTCCCCACAGTTTAAATGTGACGGTTGTTACATTGTTAAGGGCACTAATCTCACAAGGCATCAGCTAGAAAGTACAGATGCAAACAAACAAACCAAAAAAAAAATCAAGAATGTGCAAGAAATGTGAGTACCTTTCATTTGTTTGAAAGAACAACAACTTTCAATCTGCACTACAAAAAGCTTTGCATTGTAAATCCCACTGGCCACCTTTGTAAATATGATCAGATCAGTGCGCCAATATACTTCTCTAATCAACAAATAAAATGCCTTTGGGGAAGGTCATTTACATATTTATATGAATGCAGATGGAGTCATGGCCAAGAGAGAAAACTGCTGGATTAGTAACAAAGTTCCCTGATTAACAGAAAGTTTGAATAATTTGTTAAGTCTGATTTTGTACATTTTCATGCTGTACTGGGTAGGGTTTCTAATACAAGGCTTGATCCTTTAAGTTAGAACCAGCAGAACATTTCTTTCTAAGCTCTTAGAAAAGTGAACAAGATGCTTTTTTTTTGGAGGATTTGGGGCCCTTAGTTTTACATAGGTTTATTCACATTAGAGACAATCAGGCCATTGCCAGAGTTGCTCTTGTGAGTCTGGATCTGCTAGATAACACTTCCACTATTTTTTTTCCCCATTGCTTTTTTAAAAAGGGGGAGGGTCCATGGAAGTCTAGCTAGCTGATCTCACCTCACTATGCAATTTAATTTACTGAATACAACTGGAGTGAACCAGGCATCTGACATCAAATACCTGATTGTCAGAACTGTGGTATGTGCTTGACAGATCTTGACTGAGATGCATCATGAATCAAAAAATAAATAAATAAATAAAATTATTGTGTGTTTGTGTGTGTGTGTGTGTGTATGTGTGAGTTGACTGCCAACAGGTCTACAGTCCAGATGTCACTGGCACATGTATGGGATGTTCCATAGCATGTGGTGTCATGCTGAGCAATAAAAGCTGCGGTAAAGAAGTGTCGTGTTAAGGGGTGTAGCCAATTAACCATTACGGGTCCAGTCGGATTCAGGACACTGAACTATTACAATCACAATCACAGATTCACCAGCAACGTATAACTGCCCTTAGCACTGAAGTACCATGGTCACAGATTCTCCAAAAATGTATAACCGCCCTTACTCTAGTCGCATTCAATGAGAACTATCATGGCTAGGAACAATGCAATCAAGTGCAATTTATTACAGCAACAGGTACACAGGTTCTTTGGATTGCCGGTGATAATTTACTGTCTGCAAAAGCAAGCTAGCATGCATGAAATACACAGGTGCGCAGCCTGGAAATTAACGTGTTAAAAGGCACAAAGACTCTATAGAGATTTCTAAGTTTCCACGGAGACACACAGTATAACCAAGTGTTCAAATCTCACCCAAAGGCATCCCAATGGGAGGGGGAGGAGAGGCTCAGCCCGTTGACTGATTCCAGGAGTCAGGAGGTCCTCGGGATGGTGTATTCCCTCATGATGGTTTCTCCCCTGATGGTGGTACCTTCCCTAATGATGGTATCTTCCCTGACATCCCCTCTCTCTTAGGCCAATTTATATTATTTTCTATCTTTTAGTTGGAGCTTGAGTGATTCTAGTCAAGCATATCTTAATTACGATTGGTGAAAAGCTTTCCTGTCTCCGTTTAATGGAACAGGCTCCAAGAAATTCAGAGCACATGCTCAGTGACGGGTGGTCGCACCTTGGAGGTGGGTAGCTTTTGGGATGGAGGTGTGTTTTGGTATTATAATGATGTTATAATGAGCAAAAGTACACTAGAGTACAGCATTTGTCAAAACATGACAGGTCATTGGCTCAGGGTAGCAAAAAGTGCGGCTTATCAGTCTCGGTGTGCACAAGAACAATCGAGTCCCCACCTGGTCACAGAGCCTAGCAGTGGTGTCTCCACTCCACTCTACACTCCGTACTGTTCCTTAGAGTAAGCACACCAGGTTTCCCAGTGCGATAGCATCTAAGGTTGGAAGCCTAGGGATCGCTCCAGTAATGCAGCTATGCCCTACCCTGAAAGCCTCTTCAATGCTGTACGTTTTCTTTAAAATGTGAATGTTAGTTTTATTTTCCTAGTTACATTAGGCAATTGCACTACAGGAAGGAGGAAGGAGGGGCATTAAGAGCAATGGTTTTTGTCTTCCCAAGAAACCATTACGTGTGGTGAGCCCTGCATTGCTGGAAATGTCTGAACTCCTGCCTCCAATGAAAAGAAGTGAATGAATCCCTTGTTTTGCTTTGCTTGTGCACATGACTTTAGCTTTACCTGGTAAACCGTCTTTATCTCACCCCATGAGTTCTCCTGCACTTTCACCTTCCTGATTCTCTCCCCCATCCCAATGGTGACAAGTGAGCAAGTGGCTGGGTGATGCTGAGCTGCCTGTTGGGGATAAACCACAACATTCACTCAAGAGGTATCTCACAAATCTTGCAAATCATGGCATAAACATAAAAAAAATATTTTGGAAATTGCTGGGAAGTTAAGGAGGAAAATCAGAAGTTTAGCTGTGTTTTCAGATAGTTGTATATCACCTTCCATACACATCTAAACCTAACAGTGTTTAATGTCTGACACTGAGAGTTAATGCAGTCTCAGCACTTCTGAAAATTGATTACATTGGTACCAAGAAACTGTTTTCAGGCACATGAAGGGGAAGAAAGACATCAGGAGCAGTCAGCATGGATTCACCAAGGGGAATTGAGGCAAGAACAACCTGGAAAGCTTCTAAAATGGGATGGCCAGCCTGATTGGGGACGTGGAGCCGTGGTCTTTCTAGACTTCAGTAGGGCCTTTGACACTGTCCCCCATAAGATCTTCATAGAGAAGCTGTGGCAGTATGGACTGGATTAGTAGACAGCAAGGTGGATCAAAAACTGGCTGAGCAGCTGGACACAAAGGTTAGTAGTCAATAGTGGGAGGGGAGAATCAAGTGGAGTACCCCAGGCCTCCACACTGGGTGCAGTCCTGTTTAACATCTTCATTAATGATCTGGTTGATGAGTAAAGAGCACCCTCAGTAAATCTGACACAAAATTTTGGGGAGTGATGGCTCACCAGAGGGCCATGCTGCCATCCAGAAGGACCTTCAGGTTCCTGGGGAGGAACAGCCCGAGGCACCAGGACATGCTGGGGGCACCAGCTGGAGAGCAGTTCTGCAGGAAAGGCCCTGGAGGTTGTGGAGGACACCAAGCTGAACATGAGTCAGCAATGTGCCCTAGCCATTAAGAAGGCTAATGGTATTCTTGGCTGCATTAGACAAAGTCTTACCAGCAGGTCAAGTGAGGTGAGCCTTCTCCTCTAATCATATGTGATTCTGTGATTCTGTTATACTGCAGTCCTAATTTAAGGGACACAGCAATTTTGAAAATTTGAGCCTAAAAGTCCAGATCTTACATTAATTCCACTCTTCTTGATCTGCATGCTGACAAATAGGAAATAAATTATATATATGATTAATTACTTTCATCTCAACTTCCTCAAACACCTGAATAATATTTCCAAAGGTTTTTAGAAAATGATTTCTCCATCTATTTCACCCTTCCTACGAACTACCATCCACGATCTGCAATGGCCATGTTCTCTTGTGCCACATACAGAACATTAAGTAGCAACGTACATTGATTGCTTTCTATGTTGTCTCTTCCCATCAAAACATGTTTGTAACTACTTTTTCTAGTTTCTGTGTCCTAGCTGTATGAAATTAATTTTTTTCTTAACTATTCCCTACATATTCTTCTCAGGTAAGAGCATTTGCATGCCTATGGTAAAACCATGGATTTGTCCTTGACCCTGGCCATATCTATATGTCAAATAGTACAGACGTGATCACAGATTTTAATATTAAAAACCACAACTACTTTTCTCTACAACTCCCTTCCCTTCCCTTCCCTTCCCTTCCCTTCCCTTCCCTTCCCTTCCCTTCCCTTCCCTTCCCTTCCCTTCCCTTCCCTTCCCTTCCCTTCCCTTCCCTTCCCTTCCCTTCCCTTCCCTTCCCTTCCCTTCCCTTCCCTTCCCTTCCCTTCCCTTCCCTTCCCTTCCCCTTCCCTTCCCTTCCCTTCCCTTCCCTTCCCTTCCTTTTCCCTTCCCTTCCCTTCCTTTTCCCTTCCCTTCCCTTCCTTTTCCCTTCCCTTCCCTTCCTTTTCCCTTCCCTTCCCTTTGTTTTTCAAGACAGCCCATTGCATTTTACATCCTGCCTATTATAAACGAACAAAAAAATATGTCTTCTCGAAGAAGTATTATGAGTAAAAATAATTACACAGCAGAAAATACTGGAGAATACATATAGGAGTATCATTCATTGCTAATGAGTTAAAAGGATATAACAGTGTATTTATAAATCACTACACAGTGTTGCACAGTTTATTTAAATTCATTGTGCCTCATTATAATTGAGCTATGCACCTTTAGGTCTGAGTTGATTAGGAATGCTATAGCTCAGAATAGCTTTTAATTCAGTGAAACATGGTCTGACCTTTACCATAATCCTGTGTGAAACATACTATAGTTTAGACATTAATAATGATACTACCTTTTTTTTTTTTTTTTTTTTTTTTTACTGATAAGATGCTACTTAAAAAAATTGTATTATTAGTTAACAGGCTCAGGACAATTTATCAAAACCAAATTATCCTTCTGTGTATAACTGCAGTACTTAATTCCAAGTTCTTCATCTCTCATAACTATTACCTACTCTTTAAAAATGCTAAAAACTAAAACATAATAGTGTCATGGCAGAATAATAAGTCTCATACACACACTTACCGACTCCCCGTGGACTTATGCCGTACCCAGCTTAGGGATCTGAGCAACATGATGTACATTTTACAAGATAAGGCATCTCTTTCATTTGACCTTTGCCTTTGTCATATTTAAGTGTAACATTTCCTTAAACCACTTTCTGGTAACTCTGCAAATTACACTAATGGCATTTTGCAGCTCTTCCATCATTATTGCTCAACTTCAGACTGCAGTTCCAAGGCTGACTTAAAAAAGCTGTGTATAGGCTGCAGTCAGCAATCAGTCCCACAGAAGGTGAAGGACCAGGTCAGTCCGAGAGAACTTAGATCTTGCCCAGTGAGCCTGCCTGGTCATCCATGACACCAGCGATCTGTGTAACTGGGGTTACCCCCAGCCCCTACAGCTCAGTGCATCTGCTGACCCCAGCTCTGCTTGTGTTTTGTAGACTTAAAATTCTTGTTTGGGGCTGGCATGAACTGTCTTCTGGAGACAAGTCTTTTGTCTATCATATTGTCATCAGTCTATTTCAATGGCTATCAGTGCTTCAGTAACATTCTTCTTGCAGCTACATAAGATTCATAAAAATTAATTGTGGTGTAAAAAAAAAAAAAAAGATATGGGTTTGCATCTGTTACTTAAATGTGTTTTTGATCTTGAGGTCAATGAGAACATTTCTCCAAGAAAGCCACATACATATCAATAATAAAAGGCATCAATGAGGTGGTTTTCAAGTTCCTAAATAATAATAATTAGGATTATATGTCATCAATTCACTTTAACTTACGTACAAAACAAAACACGTCGAATAATTTATTTGTTCACATTTTGTCTTTGTAAGAAGAAATCAAGATCAAACAGACATCAGCTAACATTTTAAGTAACCTAATCCTTTACGCTAGCTGTAGCTGTAGGTTAATGTCCCAGTTTAGCAGACTGAGATCAACACAACTGGGTCACTTTTAATTCCCTAAGCTGAGCTATGGGTAACAGCTGTTGTCAAAACAAAAATATATATATATGTTTTCAAGTTGAGATTTAGTAATTGCTGACCTAGTCTCAGTGTTCCTGTTTATAGAGTTTCTCTCATCAAGGGACTTAATGCTTCTTGTATACTGAATAGACACAAACAAAAATACTTTTTTTATCTCTAGAACTAAAGAAGAAAGTTTCCATTGTTCTCATGGTTGGTCCTGAACTATGCCTGGCTGTGAGGGAGAGAACAGTGTAAGCAGGGTGTCAGCAGGGAAGGGAAGATCAGTTTAGTATGCTGTTTTCTTCTGAAAGACATATCCAAGAATAAACCAAACTTCCGACCTAAGCAATTGATTGGATGTCCTCTCCCTCCTCCTATGTGGTCTGTCCCATCACTAAGACCATCCAAGGAAGAAAAGGTCAGCATGTTTTCAGACCTGGGGCACAGACAGAATAGAGAGAAGAAATTTATCTATATTTAAGCAGGAAGTTTGGGTTGGTAATTGTCCACACAGATTCAAATAGCAAATACCTATTAAAATACTTTCTGAAGTCCTGGAGTTTTTAGAAGAAAACATAAAGACATCTCTCCCTGGAAAACATTGTCTTTCATCTTTGCATTCTTCAGAAATCCAGGTCTTTTCAAGTTTTCTGGCTAAGATGATAGTTTGTGATGTATCGTGTGTTATACCTAAATGTATCTGTCATGAAGCTTTGAGTTGACACATGTTTCTATTTATACCTGTTCACTCAAGCAGTATTCACTTTTGCACAAGATGGTTAATACAGCATCCACTTCTAGTACATATATTCTATGTATGAAACTCTACTAGTCATATTCAAGACAAAGCCTCCCCGGTGAATACAGGGCACAAAAATAGGTCAGAATGGGTCACTATGAATTACAGATAATATTTGATATCGGTACCGAAATTCTGCAAATACAAATGAATTCACGATTTTCCAAATTTAAGTACCCAGAAATTTGCAAGCTAAGGTGTTGTTAGTTTCTTTGAACTTTTATAGCTAATAAAGAAACATTTTATATTGATTTTTTCCATAAGTCTCACACTAATATGTAGCACTGAATAACAATTCTATAAAAGATTGTTCTTTATGTTGTAGGCATTGATGAAAGAAAACAGCATTCCTTCTCATTAGTGGTGATGCCAAATGATCTACATTTTCCTGGGAATATATCAGAGGGCAAAGAGGGGAGTCTACAGCATGGAACAGCTCAGATGACATTTTCCAGACATCCACCCATGGTTTTGGGGGGTTTAGATACCCTAGAGACAGTGCTTGGCTTGGAAGAACCGGGCAGGAACATCAATGGACTGCAAAATGAGACCCGTCACATGACAATATAGATTTGGTGAAGCACAAGACTTTAAGGACAATCATTTTTTAAACCTAACTAGCTTTGTATCTTGGTCTGTTCTGTGGCACTAGTTCCTACACAGAAGCATTACCGGAAGAATACGAGTTGCTACTCCACACTACCCAAGTGGAAACTGAAGGGGATAGCTATGGCAAAAGAAAACAAAGTGAAACCAGATAAAACATTGGGCTATCCAAGAGATGAGAAAACAAACAAACAAACAAACAAAACAGTTATTCTCTCCCTTCTTGCTAAAGCAATATGTCCTTGTATTGTTAAAAGGAACCTATTGTTTTTATGAACGTGAGAAGCCTTAAACAACTAAAACAGTCGATTCCCATAACACCAAAAAACAGACAAAAATATGACAGAAATAACAGCTGAATTAGATAAAATTGATTGTAGTTTCTATGAAACAAACTGCAGCCAAACCACAAGCACTGAGTTTTCCAAACAAATTTTGCTTAAAGGAAAAAATCAGATGAAATAAATCAATTCTGTTCAAAGACTAATGTCATTAAAGAAATATCCATTGTATTTAACAGATTACAACAGAAACTATAGGAGAAAATTACAGAAGGAAATTCCCAGAACTGAGAAAATCCAATAATATATATTTGTCATTTTTTTTCTCTTATCTGTAAAATTTATAATGCTAATACATTTATCAATTTCCAAAAACTATATTTGGAATTGTCTTTGATTTTTGAATCTATTTAGCTCTAAGGAAACACCGTAGATTGGCACTGTTAAAGACCACACAATTCTGATGTTTAGCCAAAAAAAAAAAAAAAAAAAAAGTGAAGAAAAGCCAGTAGCACCTCTGTCTTTCACACATGGATTTGAAGAGATCTCTGGTAGAAAAGAAAAAACAAATAGTACCGTCATCCATGGGACTATAGGACTTTTTTATATTTTTTCAGGAACTGCCAATAAAAATATAATTCAGTGGTTACTGTAACTCTTGGCTTTGTGAAATAAACTAATTTCCCCATTTAAGGGGTCAAGCCACAATACCACATTTGACATGGCTTAACGGTCAGCTTTGATAGAGTAGATATTTTGAAAATATAATATGTACCGGATGGTGGAATTATTGATATAAGAGTTGAAATTTTTGCCACAGAGTAACATCTCAAAGATATCTATAGAAGTTATACATATTTAAACATAAAAGGCTCCTTAAGTAAATATTTTACCAAACCTGTTGGGAAGTTGATTTATTTTTCTCAGATTTTATGCTTAGCAAAATAAGTAGAAATCTGTCATGCTGTTACAAGCCTGGTTTTTAAGCTAGTTTTTTTCTTGTGCAAGTATAAACATTGCCAAAAAGCTATCCTGTTTGCTCTACTGTCACCATTTTGAGGGCAATTTCAAAGGTGTACAACATTGTTCTAACTCTGTCCATCTGAAACCAATAGAAATCAGCCAGTGAGCAAGATAGGAAATCTCATGGGATATTTTTCTGTTGCTCTGGGCAAAAAGTCTGTCTGGCATTCCCAGTGAAAACAAGGAAAGAGAAGAATTGAAGCAACAAGAAGCCGTTGCATGTGTCAGGGGAAAGGACCAGCTGCAGTCCCATTGCAACAGTGGCAGCCCTGTGGTTATCCCTGCTAGACATGGCATCAAAAACAATTAAAAGAATGCGAGAACCACCCACAACAACTTCATTGTAAAAATTTAGTTTGATTAGTCTGAAGAAAGTCCTTTCTGAGCAGATAGTTATTGTAAGGTATGCTTTGAGAACAACTACATAGCACATTCTTGAATGACTTAGGTTAGACTTAGGTTAGACACATCCTCAACACCAAGGCTTGAGCTGTACACCCAAGGAATTATCTTGGCTAGTAGAAAAGGCTTTTATGAAACTCAACCCAGGACTTCAGCAATTCTTTTAATAAATTACCCCCAACCAATACAACAAAGGAAAATATCTGCACATATTCACCACATTTTGTCAAAACCTATCAAATAATAGAATGAAGAAAAATTGGAAGATGGAAGAGCGAGAGAAAGTTAGTAGGATATTGAAAAGCTACCATACAGAAAGAAAGGGTGTATTTCTAGAAGGCAAATTTTGATAGCATAGCAAAGGCTCAGGAAAGTTAAAGACAATCCTATCCTTGAAAGGCTATAATAGGCTACTGCCACACCTTAATTCTACTTTTAAAGGGCATGCTGAGGAGTGCTTGCCTTCTTAATCATTGTGGTTTTAATTCCATGACAATATTCTGCTCCTTCTTGGAGGCACATTTAGAGAACATTAAGAGTTCAGTTCTGAAACTGGTCTTGTCCACAGATTGTTTTGTTTTTACACCACAGAACAAAAGATTTTTTGCTGCTTAAATCTCAGACTTTCAAGTTCGTGCACATGCAGTTAATTTTTTTCCCCAGAAAGTACTCTGTGTGTGTGTGCGTGTGTATGTCATAGGTTGCTTTTGGGAAAATAGGTTTTAAAATCATAATCTACCATTTTTACCCAAATCTAATGCTAGATCTGTGAGTTTAATGACTGAAATCTAGAACAGCATATAATTTCAACTGCCTTTGCTTCTTACTTACTAGTAATATTGATTATAAGGTTGACTGAAATGAAGTGAAACTATTTCCATTTTTCTATGATCTTGAGACAGAAAAATCCTCTCTATTTAACACTCCCAGAGCTTGTGGGGTTTGGAGTAGGTGATTTCACAGCATTCCTTCCAGCCTCAACTATTGTATGATTCTGTGAATATTGGACTACAATGTCTCAAAAGGGGCTTAGGGCTACTAAGATGTTTAGAGGACTGGAGCACCTGTTGTACGAGGACAGGCTGAGAGAACTGGGCCTGTGTAGCATGGAAAAGAGAAGACTGACGGGGAGACCTCATCAATGTACATAAATATCTGAGGGGAGGGTGTCGAGAGGATGGAGACGGTCTGTTTTCAGTTGTGCCCAGTGACAGGACAAGAGGCAACGGGTACAAACTGAAGCACAGGAGGTTCTGGCTCGATGTGAGGAGGCACTTCTTTACTGTGAGGGTGACAGAGCACTGAGACAGGTTGCCTAGAGAGGTTGTGGAGTCTCCTTCCCCGGAGATATTCAAAACTCACCTGTAAGCCATCCTGCACAACATGCTCTGGGTGATCCTGCTGGGCAGGGGGGTTGGACTAGATGATCTTCAGAGGTTCCTTCAGACTAGATGATCTTCAGAGGTTCCTTCCAACCTCAGCCATTCTGTGAAAATTTAGGCCTTAAAGAAAATATTTGCTGGAGAGCCAAAGAACCTGAACAAAATAGGCAAAGCTGAGAATAGTTTCAAGTGTAGAGAAATTATCAGAACATAAGATATAACCAAAAGGTATTGATTTCCCACTAATTCTTGCCTTTTGAATAATTTATATTACTAAGCGAAGAAGCTGATAGATATCCTACCCTGAATATTATTAAAAGCAGAAGGACCAGCAGAGATAGGGTCCCTTCTATTGTATAAAATAAACTTTTAACTCCACCTAAAATGGGGAAATTTTGATGTAAGAGATATTGTTTTACATACTTCTTATATATATTTAACGTGTTAGTACAGTTCTTGCAGGTATTCTTACAGAAACTAGAATATGCATTTATCTGTGTTCTTCTTGAACATTGGTTCTAGAGAGTGTTGTCTAGTTTCTGTTCAACACTAAAGATATTTCACAACTAAATACTGAAGTTTTGAGTACTGTAATGACCACAACAGCCTAGTCTATGGGGAAAAAAAAAATGCACACACACACAAAAAAATAATAACAAGAATTTTTGAGCAGCAAGGAGAGAGTCAGAGTTTCTATCCAAATAATATGCAAGAAAAAGAAAAAAGGAAAAAAAAAAAAGCTGAAGGGAATTTACTACTAAACATACAAGTAGATCAACATAAGTTTGTAGCCATCCTTAATACATTTGCCTTAGCAAATATAGATAAATTACAACATTTCCCTAGCATAATAAATTATGACAAGATTATGCCTAAGTGCTTATTCCAGACACTTGGACTAGTAACCATTCTGGGAATATGAGCACACCACCATATCCAAAAGGCATGAGATGCAAATCTTAATGATAAGAGGAAATGGAAGGCATTAAAGATGCCTAAGTGTTAGGCACAACGATAGTATACACTTAACCAAATTTCCACAGATGACTCACAAGGAAGGTATAGCATGCAATTATCTCATAGAAATATGAGACTGTTAGTCTGAATATGACAAACTATAATAATAGCTATATATTAATCCATCCTAAAAGAAAATCAACTGAAGCCACAGCCCAAAAGACTAACATGTTTTGCATATTAGTTATGACATACCTGTTTTCTTAAAATGATCACAAATTATAGGTTATGATTGCTGAAATTCCTAACAAATAGTTCACGCAGAGATACACAGTGGGTTTTGTTTTTTTTTTTTTTCGTATTTAAATTTTCAGTTGAAAAAACAATACAAATCTGAGAGACATATCATATTTATTAATACACTCTGGAACATTCACCAAAAGCATGCTTAATACACAGCTAACATCTGTACATGTTAAAATGATTTTTTTTAATTGAATAATTTCTAAAAAAAATGTGAACTGTAATTGTCAAGCACACTACCAGTGATGCAAACTTATAGAAAATAATTAGAGCTGTTAGCAGACAACAGCCAAGATGGTGTACTCCATCAGCCAATTTCCTCAGGACCCTGGGATGCCTGCCATAGGCCCCATAGACTTGTAGTTGTTAAGTTGTGTCAGGAGGTCCCAGACTTTCTCTTTGCTTAGAGTGGGAGGGACTTTGCTACTGCAGCCCATGCCTGAAGGTTCAGGTACTTGAGAGATGTGGAAAGCCTGACTGGCAGTGAAGACTGAAGCAAAGAAGTTGTTGACTACCTCAGCCTTTCAACTATCACATTTCCGTGACAATCAAGTCATATTTGTCTAATTGCACCATGGTTTCCAACTCCTCCTTGCTGCGTGCACTTGCTGAGGCACCTCAGCTGGGCTATCAGTCCCCATCACATGTGACCACATCAGATTTCCAGAAGAACCCTTCCTGATTGCTTCGGGCAGAAGCAGTCTTCTGTCCCTTCTCTTCTCCAAGCTGAGCAAACCAAGCAACCTCAGCTGCTCTTCCTGCCTTGTGCCCTCTAGGCCTTTCCCCATCTTGGTACAAGTATCGTTGCAGGCAGTAGCAGTGTCAGTGCCCTTCCGCAAAGCCTCGGAGCCCCCCTCGGTGTCCTGCCACCCACAGAGGGTTCTTTCCTCCTGCAGCCATCAGGCCAGCCACTTTTTGTGCCTCGCAAGAGCCCCTCAGATGGCTCCAGCTGGAGGGAAGCAAGGGCTGAGACGGGGCTCTCGGCCACAGGAGCACAAGGGGCCCATTGGCAGGTCCTGCTCCCATGCTCAGGGAACAGCCGATCGCCAGCTCTCTGGGGTCAGGAAGGAATTATTCCCTGAGGCAGATTGGCACGGGTCCCCGGGGGGTTTTCTCCTTCCTCTGTAGCATGGAGCACGACCCCTTGCCAGGGCTTTGGGTGGGCACTTTGCACTAGGCCACTGCCAGCTGCTTTTGCAGCACCCAGGTGCCACTGGTGCCCTGTCACTCTCTGGCTCTCTTTTTTCCTACCAGAGCTTGGGAAGAGGCAGAGAGCTCAAAGCCTTGCCTTGCTTCCATGTGCCCAGCTGTGGTGGCTTGCGCAAAGCAGCCCAGGCCTTGAAGGTCTGCAGGCTTGAGGCACCAGCAGGAGCTGCCCCTTCTTAG
The DNA here is from genome assembly GCF_009769625.2 of Cygnus olor. Lineage (NCBI taxonomy): Eukaryota > Metazoa > Chordata > Aves > Anseriformes > Anatidae > Cygnus > Cygnus olor. Next base: position 78,424,834 of record NC_049198.1, on the reverse strand, counting down.
CTGCCTCTGCACGCAATAAAGGCACAGTGTTGTACTTTGCTCTTCATTGTTTCTGTATCTCCTTTATCAGGAAGGGTAGGGATAGGATAACAGGTAAGGGCTGGAAACTAAAAGTGGGTAGATTTAGGTGAGCTAGAAAGAACTTCTCTACTCAGAGGGTGGTGAGGCCTTGGCCCCAGCTGCCCAGAGGAGCTGAGGCTGCCCCATCCCTGGCAGTGCCCAAGGCCAGGCTGGATGGGGCTGGGGGCAGCCTGGGCTGGGGACAGGGGGCCCTGGCCATTGCCAGGGGATTTGAACTGGGTGCTCTGTAAGGTCCCTTGCAACCCAAACCACTCCCTGATGACTCCTCCAAGTCTCGGAGTCTCTGATTATGTAGTACTTTTCCCCCTGGACAGAGCAGGCAGTTTTGCTAATTTCCACCAAGCCTGCCATTCTGGTACCCTCCAGAACATACAATTCTGGTACTTCCCAGAGAGACCCCCAGCTGCAGGGTCTGAAGGACAACCAGGGAGTGCCTGTTGATACTCACCCATTAAGCCTATTAATGATTGACAAGGGAGGACTGATGTCCAAGGAGTTGATGTTGAACTACAGCTGGGCTGGGGAAAAAACTACTCCACCACCTTTCTGTTTGGCTGCTCACTCTCTAAGAGAAAGGGATTGACTCCTATTCAGACTCTGATTCCTTATCGCACTGTTCATGGACTGCACTTTGATCCATCCTTTCCCCAGGAGGGTCTTCAGGGGGTACCTGCTTGAAGGCTTTGTTCATAGGAGCTGTCCAGGTGAAGGAACGGTCACCTCCAAGCCTTCATGCAGTGACCAAGAAAGCCTGCAGCACATGCTTACAGGGCAGGAAGCCCCGCAAGCTTTCCCAGCTGTGCCCAGTGTGTGGCCACCAAGGGCAGGGACAGCTCGCTGTGCTCCCTGGGCACAGGACTTGCCTCCAAGAAGCAGAGAATCCAAGAAGCTCCCAACTTGGACGGGACCAGCCATGAGCATTGAGTTCAGCTCCTTTGCTGGTCCGGAGGCAGCTTCCTGCTATTGCAGCGGCTCCTGTCCTAGCCCTGGGCAACAGAGAGAAGGGATGAGCACTTACCCCTCTGCTCCCCCTCATCAGAAAACTGGAGAGCACAAGGAGGTCACCCCTCATACTTAGAATCATAGAATGGCTTGGGCTGGAAGGGACCTTAAAGATCAGTTTCTTGACTTCTAAGATCAATTCCAATCCTGCTAACATGGGCTTCTTTGCAGGTCTTTCTCCGCAGGGCTACTCTCAATGAGTTCTGCCAGCCTAGACTAATGTCTGAGTTTGCTCAGACCTACGTGCAGCACTTCTCACCTTCTGAACCTCATTATGTTCATGTGGGCCCACTACTCAAGCTCAGGTCCACTTGGACTACTCAAGTCCAGGTCCCTTTGGATGGCTTCCCTTCCTTCTGTTGCATAAACTGCAGTGCTGTTTGGTGCCATCATCAAACTTTCTGAGGGTGTGCTCTATCCCACTGTTTATGTCATTGATAAAGATATTAAACAGCACTGGTCCCAGGACAGACCCCTGAGGGACACCACTCATCACCGGCCTCCACCTGGGCATGAAGACATTGACCACCACTCTCTAGGTGCAGCCTTCAAGCCAATTCTTTATCCACTGAATGGTCCATCCTTCAAATCCATTTCTCTCCAATTTGGAGACCAGGATGTCATGCAGGACCATGTCAATGGCCTTACAGAAGTCCAGGTAGATGACATTAGTCAATCTTCCCTTGTCAGCCGATGCATTCACTCCATCCTAGAAGACCACCAGATTGGTCAGGCACGATTTGCCGTTGCTGAAGCCATGCTGGCTGTCTCAGATCACCTCAAAGGATTTTATTTTAAAGAAGTCAAAATGGGGTTGCTAAAGAAAGAGGGACGAAGAGGTGAAGTATTATAGAATAATAAATAGTCATTAAAAAAAATCTATAGAAAAGATATCTAGAGATTTCGATATCTAAGACAGGCATGTGCTAATGCTTGACATGTACACTCAATGTCCAAGTGAAGGAAGAGACTGTCTTTGAAATGCAGGATGTAGACATTAATTGTATTCTTAGAGCTAAATTTTCATAGGAAATTAATTTTCATGAAGGTCTAAATCTAAATACAGCAGTGTAAATGTAAACACTGTTCTTGGTTTAAACCAAGAACTGTGCTTAAGGAATTATTGGTAGTTAACTGTCAGGAAGGAAGGATGTCATAAGTACAGATCACACAAATCAGTCTTATGTTATGTGGTACTAGGGTTACCTGCTTAATTAAGCAGAGGGCATATATAATAAAATTGCAGATCACAATAGACAGGCAAGGATTGCTAGCATTTTTCAAGGCAATTTTAGAATTCAAAATTATATTGACAAACTGGAGAGGTGGCCTGAGAAAGTATGTTCATCTTCAAGACGAGGAAGTAAGTGCAAGATGTTGCAGCTAGGCAGAAAATCAAGTGTATAACCTGGGAGACAGTTGGTAGACAAAATATTCGTCAGAAGAGGATTAATGCCTTTCTGTGAATAATAACTAATTGTAAGACAACAACATTTTCCATTTGCAAAAACGATGTGTTCATGAGCAGTAGACAAACACATAGGACTGAAGTAATCCTTCATTTTTCTGCTCAGACAGGCAAGGCTTTAGGTAGATTACAGTGTATTTCCAGAAGAACTTAACTATTTGCATAAAGTCTAGAAAATATGAATTAAAAATAGCAGGGGTGTAGGAACATAGCCTATGAAGAATTATTTAAGGAATAGAGACTGGTTGGTCTAAAGGGGAGGAAACTGAGAGGTCAGATGGTTTTGGATTCAACAGCCATTTCTACAGATGGAAAAGGAACACTGTTTTCCAAGTATCTCCATTGGATAAGAAGTCACAGACTTGTCCTGAAGGAAGGTGTATTGACAACAGCAAACATCAAAATATATTTGGAGGTTACGAAGACCTGACAGAAAGTATAGACAAGCCTGTACTAGAAATTACAAGGCAGCTGACTGTCTTGAAGACAGAAACTATGTGGATTATTTCAGAGGGTTCCCTCCAGCCCTATGACCCACTTACAAGACATGAAGAAAAAAGGAGAGTGATCAATTACTACTTAAACTTTCGTGTGACAGCTTTACTAGAACATTCTATAGCTAACGATCACATCAAACTGTTCATTGTGGCTTATCTAATAGTGTACTGCATTAACCAGTCTTCTGTGAAGTACAAGTTGCATCATGTTCCTTTCTATGATCCCATGGAAACCATAAACCTACGGCTGAGTTGAAAAGGGCCTATATAAGGGTAAAAACTCAAACTTCAACCTATAATTATGTATTATATAATTCCAGGAACACATAAGTGAAACATGGGTCACCATCTGCTGACATTTTGGCACAAAAAAAAAAAAAAAAAAAAAAAAAAAAAAAAAAAAAAGAGGAAGAGAGGAAACAATCTCTGTCTAATTAGGAACGGATGTCAGATTCACCAAGACTTGCAGCTAAATACAGGGATAAGAAAGGTAAAATAACAGCCCATATTATGCTGAGTTCACAGAAAATGATATTCATATTTATAGTGGGAAACAAGGTTTTTAAACAGCAGTGCTATCATAAAAATACTTTTTTTTTTTTTTTTTTTTTTATCCCAGGAGAACATGATTTCAGCTTGATTCAAACTGCAATACCTTTTTCATGGTTCTAGATTGGAAAGGGCACCTGTTGCTTGTCCAGAAAAAGATGATGAAGAGGTCATATAAAAGAAAATGATTCTGACATAAATATTTGAAAATAAAAATATCGTTGCAAAAGGACAAGAAAAAGTATCTGGAACAAACCCCCTAAGGCTTCTGATATACATGCATAAAGGTCTCTTTAGTAAAGGACTTTATTACAGAAGTGTACTATGTCTATATCTACAAGGTATTATAAAAATAAAAATCTTCCCCAACAACCATCATTCTCAAGCGCAAATGCGAATGATTATTTCCCTTTAATCCTTCAGGAATGTCAAAACTGATAGATAAAAATCAGTATGAAACCTTACCACCTCCATGACCTGAGTATTTCTGTGTTTAGTTAACAAGATGGTACTCAGGTGCAGACCACAAGCTTTGGTGAGCTATCACAACATCTCCAGATGGACACAGTAGCAGAATCCCATCTATCCAGATTTCCCAAACATGGCTTAAGCACTCATAACTGACTGTGTGCATGGCCTTCTCCACAAATCTCCAAGGTTTTACTTCCAATCACCCTTGTTCAACACTGTCCTACACGTTATGGTTGTATATGAACTTGGTTACGGCTAAAATACATCCAGAAAAAAAAAAAAAAAAAAAAAAAGAAAAAAAAAGTAAGTCTCTTTGGTTACAAGTAATCTTTTTAATACAGGTTAAAATGCTTAATAAGGGGCCATCTGAATCTATGTGTATTTACACATCAGAGAACTCCACAATTTTTTATTAAAGCAGAATATGGGTTCAGGACTATTGAATCACACATTACGCACTGAAGCTAGTGACGCTCAGAGATTTTTCTCCCAAAAGAGATTTTCACTAATTGCTGAGCTGCTGAGGAAAGTTTAAACTGTTTCTGAATTGGCAATGATTGATTTTTTTTTCTTATTAAGACAACTTGACTGGTCTCAAACACAAAATTATAGGTTAAATGTCAGAACTGAAAAAAAAAAAAAAAAAAAAGAAAGAAAGAAACAACAGGTGCAACATACTTTTAATTTCTTTAATTTAAAGTCTCAAGATGACAATCCCATTACTTCATCAAAACAATGAAAACCTTCACAAGTGTGCTTACAGGTAAATTCAAAATTTTGCTAATTTTTAGAAAGCTTGTGTTCAGTTTCCCTCCACACAGCATCAATCAAGCATGGTTTTAGCACATTTAGATTGGTTTGGTCACAACTTCTTAATAGGTGTGAAAAAGCAAATAAGTTGGTAAAATACAGTCTTACCAAAGGGCAAAAAAGAAAGCATAGTAGTCCTAAGCAGTTAATACATGAGCAACTCAGTTGCTAGACTTTCTGCTTTATATGTTGGATTTCAAATATTCTGAATTTGAGAATATCAGTATAACTTTTATGGTTAATGAATGAATATTATTATATATATGGAATTAACAATTATATGAAACCTCCAATATCATATACACCTTAGGAAGGTATTATGTAATCCATTCTAGCAATTTTGCATCATTGTGAAGTAGACTGTTTTCTCTTAAGAACGCATCCTTCAGATCTTAGGAAGTTTTAAATTAGAGTTTACTCAGTATGTCATTAAAGGAAAATCTAAGTTCAACTATATTTAGGTCCTGTACCATTTACAATTCTGTTTATTATTTATACTTGGTCATCTTTAACACCATTAAAAGATTTGGAGCCATTTTTGCAATTCGTATGAAAAGAGTAAGTTACATTAAATATTCACACGTCCGATACGATGTAAAACTGTAATATTACACAAAACCATATATTTTAGGTTTTAATCACTTCTAGCACTTTTAATATTTTGGTTTTCAAAGCACAATACTAGAAGAGCAAGAACTGGCCAAGCAGACTTTATATTTTTTTCCCAAAATTAGAATGCACATGGACTACAGGATGACAGTAAAAGCTTCTTAATATTCTCACATTAAATTCTTGGAGAAGAATCTTCCTACTTCTTTCAACATAAAATCAATGGATTACTTAACACAAAAGGTCAATTGCAAACCCTATCATTCCTTCTCAAAGCATTTTCATGACTTTAGGGACTCAAAGACATATTTCAGGTTATCATTTCTTGAGTTTTGATGTTGTAAATATGCAGTTCAACATTGTAACATTGAACAAAATACCCCAGTTTTATACTGAGTAGACCTTTCTAAATAATTAAGAAATTGATATAAAAAAATAATAAATAAAATTTCTCTCTACATTAAAACCATCACATCTACGTCTCATTTATGAATATTTGGACTTATGATAATTTGGGAGCAGATTAAGTCCAAACAATTTCTTTAATCCTAATACAAATTATCATTCACTGGAAATTCAGTTTAATGGTTTGGCTGCTATACTGGTTAACAGATATTGATCATTTGTTACTATCCATTAAAAAATATATATTAAAAATATATACTAAAAAATATAATAAAAAATCTGTTCTATCTACCCAAAACACTTAGTTACCTAACCAAATAACTATCCTAGACCAGAGTTAAAACCTTAAAAGCTCACTCTCCCAACCATTCAAAAACTAATGTATTTAAAGAAAAATAGTGCGGGACAGAGAAGGAAAGGAAAGGAAAGGAAAGGAAAGGAAAGGAAAGGAAAGGAAAGGAAAGGAAGGAAAGGAAAGGGAAAGGAAGGAAAAGGAAGGAAAGAAAGGGAAAGGAAGGAAAGGGAAAGGAAAGGAAAGAACGAAAGGAAGAAGGAAAGAAAGGAAGGAAAGGAAAGGAAAGGAAAAGGAAAAGGAAAGGAAAGGAAGAAAGGAAGGAAGGAAAGGAAAGGGGAAAAAAAGGAAGGAAGGGAGGGAGGGGAGGGGAGGGGGAGGGGAGGGGAGGGGAGGGGAGGGGGAGGGGAGGGGAGGGGGAGGGGAGGGAAGGGAAGGGAGGGAAGGGAATGGAGGGAAGGAAGGAAGGTAAGGAAGGGGAAGGGAAGGAAAGAAGGGAAGGGAAGGGAAGGGAA
>NC_049198.1:78400460-78417935 GCF_009769625.2 Cygnus olor | reverse complement strand
CCATTGACTTGTCAAATATAAGTTTATTTTCCAAAATGGGTTCAGCCCCATTTCAGCAGGTGGTGCACTCAACAAGCAGATTTGTTCTACCTGCTGCCACACATCAGGAATCAGAGTTATTGTCCCTGTGCCTTAGTCTTGTTCTTAAAACAGCTACTTCTCACGGCTGCTGAGTGCTGTGTGTAGCCATGGAACTGCATATGTACTGTCATCCAGACTCATCCCCGACAATCGCAAACAGTTTTCTGGTGCATACAATTGGGAAGCAGAAGAAGGACACACAGAGATTTTAGCTTAAGATCTAAACTAGGCAGCGGCTACAGAAAGAGTTCCTGTCTTAGAAACCTAATTTAAGCGTGCAGTGGTAGCTGAGATGAATATATATCTTCTCTGAACTTCCTACATAAATTCATACAAGCAGTGATTTTACATTTACTAGTTTTAGTATTTCTGATACGATCAGAAACATGATACACAGGAAAATAAATAAATAAATAAATAAAACATTGTCCCAGCTTTCTTCACTATCTGTTTCTCGTTCTACCACCTTTTGAGTTAAGGTCAGAGTGGTCTTTCACAGCTCTTGAAGACAGAGATCTGCTGCTTTGCTTTCCCACCAGGGAACTCTCAGGTTTATTTCAAAGGCCAATTATATTTCTCATTTATTGACAGTAGGTTTTGTGGCAATACTGCAGTTGGATTCCTTCTGCAGGAGCCAAAAGTATCAGAAGACTACTTTCCACTCTGTCTGCTGCTCCCATATGTCTCCAGTTATCTCCTTGACCACCCCCTCTCCCACTTCTGAACTTTGATGATCTTTAACCTTCTTCAAGTATGTAATAACCATTTCAAAATAGTCCCTTTTCTATGCCGTACTGGACATGACTAGGTAGATGGATCAACAGGCATAAGGAAGGTCTCATGATCATTTCATTACTTTAAGCTCCAGAACATCATCTTTATCCTTTCTGCCAACAAATATTATTATATTCATCATTAAAATGTTTAACAAGAAGTCTATTTGGTTGTAGTCATGCAGAATAAATAGGTTTTCCTCTGTGATAGCTTGTGTTATAGTGATTGTCTTATCAGACTCTTATGACAGGTTTTTATTTATACAAGCAAAGAAGTGGAAAAAAAAAAAAAAAAAAAAAAAACAAGCAATCTAAAATAAATAACTTCAACTCTTTCCATATTTACTAAGCAGATTGAGCAGAACACAATCCCTGAATCCCTGAATTTGGGTAATTTATTACACTGCATTCTGTTTCCTGTGAAGGAAGAGCTGACATATGAATGCACAGCCTACACAACCACTACGACGCAGGCAGTTTTCTAATTGTAGATTGAGCAACAGTTAAAAAGTAGCATGTGTTAAAAATAAAAATAAAAATAAAAATAATAATAAATAAAGGATAAAAGTGTAGTCTGTGGTGTAATAACATTGAGATATATTAGCAATAATATTTTACCATACTGTCAGACAATTCTCAGGTCGCCAGAGACTGTAAACAGTTTCCTTTGATGAATATAGTATTCTTGGTGTACTATTCATCAAGTTTCCTTTGTGATAATAAGAGACTTCTACCCAGATGAGTTCCACCATGTCTAGATAAAATACTATTTCTTCTGCTAAGTTACTCTGGAAAGAGGGGTGTTCAATTCTTTTCATGTTAATGCAAACTAGTCATTAGACATGAGTGCACAGAGTGAATAAGACTGTAGAGCTAATCAAGGGGTAAATAACACTGAAATGCCTCCCTGTAGGATTTTCTTGAAGAAAATTATCATTCAAATAGTTGAAATTTGGTTATTCCTGCTCAACAGAGGAAACACATACCAAGTCATCAGTGCATTTCTTATCTTTCATTGCTTCCTCTCATTTCTTCAGGGCCTGTCATACAAACAGGTCTACGCTTCATGTATGGCATGCTGGAAGTCAAGCTTTCCTCCCTCCTGCAGGTGATCTGGTCTTCATCTCACCCGTGCTAGTCTCTTTCCCATTTGACCCTGAGCTGCAATAAATAGGATAGACAAATTGCTCCAGCAGGAGCTGCTTACTCTGAGGTTCACCCTTTCCAAGGGCCTCCTTTTATTTTGTATGGTAGGTTTTCAACCCGTTATATTGGATAGAGAAGTAGTGCACTGAAGTAGATAAAATGGTATATGAACTATCAGAACAATTCCTCAGAATCTGCAGCTTGATTCCCACTTAGCTCTGAGACACGTCTGCAGAAGCATTAGACCTACTGCATTTGTAGCAAAGTGCAGGTAAACCATTGATCCAGCCAAATATCAAGATTAATTCCACAGTATGGGATTCCATCAGAACACCACTGTGTGCCACCAACTTCAGTTTCCCTAGATAAAACAAAAATGGTAGTCCGGTAGTCCAATCCACCCTGTCATACAGAACTGAAAAAGAAAAAAAAAAAAAACAGTGGATTTCTGAGTTAAATCCATTTTAGCTGTTCACGTGCAACACCTACTGTGTTTCCCACAGTATTTTTCTAGAGAAACTGGCTGCTCGTGGCTTGGCTGGACATATGCTTCATTGGGGAAAAAACTGGCTGGGTGGCCAGGCCCAAAGAGTCATGGCGAATGGAGTTAAAGCCATCTGGAAGCTGGTCACAGGTGGTGTCCCCAAGGGCTCAGTACTAGGGACAGTTTTGTTTAGTACCTTTATCAATGCTCTGGATGAAGGGATTGAGTGCACCCTCAGTAAGTTTGCAGAGGACATCAAGATAAGCACAAGTGTTGATTTGCTTAAGGGAAGGAGGGCTTTGCAGAGGGATCTAGATTGGCTGAACGGATGGGCCGATGCCAACTGTATGAAGTTCAACAAGGCCAAGTGCCGTGCCCTGCACTTGGGGCACAACAACCCTATGTAATGCTACAGGCTGGGGGCAGAGTGGCTGGAAACCTTCCTGGTGGCAAGGGACCTGGAGGTATTGACTGATAGCTGGCTGAATACAAGCCAGTAGCATACTCAGGTGGCCAACACGGCCAACAACATCCTGGCTTGGATCAGGGAGGTGACTGTCCCTCTGTACTCAGCTCTGGTGAGGCCGCATCTCAAGCACTGTGTTCAGGTTTGGGTCCCTCACTACCAGAAGGACATTGAGGTGCTGGAGTATGTCCAAAGAAGGGCAACGAAGCTGGTGAAGGCTCCAGAGAACAGGTCTCATGAGGAGCAGTTGTGGAAACTGGGATTGCTTAGCCCACAGAAAAGGAGGTTCAGGGGAGACCTTACTGTACTTTACAGTTACCTTAAAGAAATTTGTATCAGGGTGGGGGCTGGTCTGTTCTCCCAAGCAACAAGTGATAGGACATAAGACAAGAGGAAATGGCCTCAAATTGTGGCAGGGGAGGTTTAGGTGGGATATTAGGAAAAAATTCTTCACTAAAAGGGTTGTGAGGAATTGGAACAGGTTGCCCAGGGATGTAGCTCACTCACTACCCCGGTGGTATTCAAAAGACGTGTAGATGTGGTTCTTAGGGACATGGTTTAATGGTGGACTTGGCAATGCTAGCTTAAAGATTGAACTTGACCTTAGAGGTCTCACCCAACCTAAATGATTCTATGACTCTATGATACTGAAACTGAAATAATAGCCAGAACTTGTAACTGATACAAATACGCCAAATAACAGATAATAATAACTATATTTTGTTTTGTTTTGTTTTGTTTTTTCCAAAATAATATGGTTGGAAACAAAAACTGATATGAAAAACCAAAGCTGTATCTTCCGTGTTTGCAGTTCTTTTCATTTTCATGTGCATGTAACATTTTTTCTAAGGGAAATATTCAGAGATCAATAACCGTATCACCAACCCCAGCCTATCTCAACTACTTTTTCCTTACTAAGGTTAACTCTTCCGTTCTTTCAATAACATCTATTGTCAAATAGAAAAAGGCTGTCAAATGGGAAGATTCTCCTCAATAAGAAACTTTAAAGCAAACAAGCAGAAACAGAAGCCTTGTAGCTAGAAGATAAAGGTAATAAATATTTTTACTATTCCTGTCTTTAAATATTGTACTAATGTATAGTGATGGAAATTATTTTTATGTATGGATCTTTAATAAAAACTTATAAACCATATTTGCCTTAAAATTTCTTTGGCCAAGCTATATATGTTCATATTCTTTAACTATGCTTACACTGCGGTGATGTCAGTGCTTTTGACTCTGAGGGACACTTATTCAAAAGAAATAACACCAGAGAGCTTTTCTAGCACTTCGCACTTCATACCCACTCCAACACTCTTTCCTTCTCCTTGTATGCTGATCAAAACTAACAAGCCCTCCTCCAGACCAGTTTTCTGACTGTTTGTAGGGATTTATCACCTATCACCACAACATCTTCTCTCCTTGTCCAGAGATGTGAAGCCCTGAGGCTGTTTCTAGGTGCACAAAAGTAGAGAAGCAGAAAGCAAAGTAGTTACAAAATGTAATTGTAAAAGAAAAGCAATTTCATAACGGTTCAGCCTGATTTTCTTTGCTTGTATTTTAGTGGACTTCAGTGGCAGAACTGAAAGTCCACATGGGTCCTGTGAGGAAAAAAAAAAATGTTTTGGTCAAAACCAACTAACTATAAACTTGGTTTGCGGAAATTTTGGGAAGGATTCCAGCCACCAGTATGGATGCTATGATGATATTCTTGAAATGATCTTACATTGCAAGGTTGCCTTTATTTTCAACAATCTGGGTTGTATATAAAGTTGCTCAGTCAGAGTCTAAATGCGTTTGCTTTGCTCAAATTTGCTTAACAATTGTTGAAGAACAAGATCCCAATGATAACATTTATAAAACATTCTTGCTGAAACCAGTAAGGGGTCAAAATCAAGAGGTAGTTTTTGCTGAAGGTGCATACAAGCAAAAAGAAAAAAAAATTGCAATGGATGTGGAATAGCAGCTTTAAATATAGATTTCATTGCTGTCAATGTGATAGTCAAAACTGAAAAGTCTGGTTTCAATAAATCCTTCAGAGACTTCACTGCCACATCCAGTAAGGGAAGGATTGAACCTGGAGAACATTTGTCTCTGATGATGACTCACAAGGGCAAGAGGGCAGGAAAGGAGATGGGGAGACATGGCAACTTCAACCACGGAATCCACCACTAGCTCTTTCCACCAGTCTGATGATCAGGCAAACTAGTCAGTTCTCAGCTAAGCACATTTACAAGATATTAAGGCTATGAAATCCCAAGCATTTTAACAGTTATTTTACAGAACACCATTTGTAGGCCTGCAGTTTTAGTTGTCATTCACTATGGAACAAATGGAAAGGAGGAGCAAAGAGGAAAGAAAAGACAACAACATGATATCAGACCTAGTCTTGTGTTATTTCTGCTCTCTGCAATGCTTCATGTTAACATAAAACAACATAGCCAGTTCAAAAATTCCAATCCACTTCTCTTGAACCTTGTCTATATTCAAGCTCTCAAGTAGCGATCGGCCACAGGCCCTCAAAAGAAAAGAAAAAAAGCCAAAACTTTGTATAGAAATCAGAGTAGAATAGGTACTATTGTATAGTAGGTATATATACTATTGTATAATACGCATATACAAGCAATATATCACAGAAATACTACAAACATCCCAAGACAAAAGCATTTCAGCTGCCAATTAAAGAAAAATAATTTCATAATACAGCAGGAAACTTCACAAAACAACGAGTCCAGTAACAAGCAAAAAGTATTTGTACAGGTACACTCAATTAAATTTTTTTGATGTTTCTGGAATCACCACTTTTTTGAAAGTGGAGTGAAGCTTTAAATTGCAAATCTTATTTATTTTCTAGATTTAATCTGTTTGAAGGTTGTTTTTTATTATTATTATTCTATTTTTATTTCTCCTTGTTTGTCCAATTATCATCAGGGTCATGCTTCATCTTGTAAGTCCTTTTTTTTCTGTAGAAAAACTGTGAAGTCTTCCTCAGGCAGTTGAGTTTTGAGAGGGGGAAAGTGATTGGAACCAGAAAACCAAAAAGCTTTCGCATTTCCAGAAATGCAAGACAGATCTATGTGACAAATTTAAGGGAGACCTTCCATGACCAGACAAGTTAATAAAGAGTTTAGAGTAGGTGCAAGGACTGCAGAGCTGAGAAAGTCATCAAGGAAACATAAGGCTCTCCTTATTGGTGTTGACTGTCTTTGTGTACCTTCATTTTTACTCCGCAAAAGAAAACAAATAAAATTTTATAATACATGAAAAGAACATAAAACATTTTATGATTAATGAATGCCACTGCACAATGGGAGATAATAGTATATTCTGAGTTTACAACAAAAATTCCTAGAAGTACTGATGGATTGTGTTCCCCTGTATATTTAGCATAAAATTGAAAGATGACTTGGGAAAGCAACTGTATATTTTCTTCTCATTAAGGTGATTTCAATATGAAAATTTGGATTTTTCCATAGTGATTGATCGTATGAATATTACATTTGAAGTTCTGTGGTACAAGCTCAACCTGTTGAAAGTGTAAGGATACTGATGATCCTTGGCACTTTCTCTCTTTCAGGTCTTACTCTAAATATTGAAATTAGTTGCTTGCTTAAATTATGGTATTTGATGTAATTTAAACCTATTTATCATTTCAAGTGCCCTGCTTGTTGGCGTACATGAGCAAAAATAAAATGGGGATATAAAACTACAAGTCTTTTTCTCATCATCTGAATGCTCCCCTGAACTTTTTATCTTTTTCTGCAGCACAGCTCTAGCCCAATTATTTAAAGTGTAAGTGCTAACTGCATCTTAGACATTGGTGAGTTTGTTGGTTCCAGTGTGCATAAGGGATCTTTCTTGATTCCCTTTTTTGTATTAATTTAGTAGCTGACATAACTGAGCAACTAATGATATTGTTGCATAACACACCTCAATGAAGATGCCACTTCTCCTGGGATAAAGGTGGAATAATTCCAGAAATTTCAATGAAGTAACTTTTAATTTATGCTACTGAAAACAAGTAGTTTCTACTTTCACGATTTTTTTTTTTTGTACCATGTGACAATCTCACCTTAAAGTAAAATCTCATATGGTTATCTGGTTCCAAATTCTGTAGTAACTGCAAATGCTACAGCAACTATCACTAAAATAAAAGTGATGCTTTTCACTGGTTTAAATATTAAATTCCAAAACACTTTAATAATAATATATTTTAACCAAATTTCAGTTATCATATCTCTGTGTATAAATCCACAGGAATCTAAAGTCAGATTCTTGATTTTAAATTTAAATGCAACATATCTTTCTTGTGTGTTTTTTTTTTTTCTTTCTTTATATATGTATATATATATCCCTTTTTTTAGTATACCAATGGTTTTTATAATGGCAATAAGAAATCAGACTGCCAGAGATATGTATTGGTGTATGTACAGATATGTGTCATTTGCAGATTTTGTCATTTCACTGGTAAGAAAATGATTTGCTTTCAGGACTGGAAAGAGAGTTCTTCAAAAATATCTTTTATGACAAAATGATGGGCACTGAAGTAGAGAAAGAGTTCAACTGAAAGGAGGAAGAAGGAGAAATACGTATGCACACCCCTCTGTCTCCAAATAATCCCTGCCTTTCAGTACAAAAGAAAACAGCATCTACTCACAGTAGACAATTATATGTGTTTTTTTTCATTTCAGCAAGAAAATTAACAGAATTTAGGCAACATATTTTTATTGTTTTATTTACCTAAATACTTTTGACTCCACACATTAATAGATACAAATGAGTTAGTCCAGGGATAATTAAATTAAACAAAATTAAGGAGTAATAAGAAACATAAAGACAAACAACCTTTCAAGAAAAATGGCTCACTTTGAATTTGCAAATGGTAGAGTTTAGATAAGTAACAAAATTGTGGTTTTCTCTGCTTGAAGATCAAGTTGCATTCATTAAGTTAATTCCAGTACAGTTCTAATATTTATCATTGTGTCAAGTAATAAATACGTCAGCTGAAATGACCAAACACAAAAACGGGTATGAATGGTGACACTTGAACTAATACTAAAAAAGCATCAAAATTAGCAATAGCTGAGATAATCTCAGGCAGCTTGCAGGCTCTGCAACGTGTTTCAGATTACAACAGAAAGCTTCAAATTCAAGTATTGACAGAAAGCAAGAAGACCTGGAATTCAGTACAGGTAGTATCAGGGGGCTAGACTGGATAATTCATGAGGTGTTAATCCACACACCTATTTATTCAGCTTCTCAAAAACTTTCTGAAGCCTATGCCAGATTCCATGTTCCTGCAGCTACACTGCTACTACTATCAATATATTCCAACTAAGTAAGATAAAAATACAGTCAATTAAATGCCTGGAGATAATGGAAAACAAACATCTTCCATCTGCATCTAGGCCACAGGAAAAGCTGCACTGGTACCTTGCCAGCGTTTTCTTTTTTTTTTTTTTTTTTTTTTTTTTTTGAGATTCCATATTCAATACATAGTCTTTTTGATTAAAAATAAATAAATAAAAGAGATTTCACTGAAGAATGGCATGACAGACAGCAGATCTTCAGATATGTTTCCTTGTTAGAAAACAATTGCTTTCCAGTTATCTTGACAATAACTTTCTTAGATAATTATCTGGAAAGGACTGCAAGTGTTAGGAAAATTGAAATAAACCTTAGACACAAAGATATGAGATCAGGTGTGTGCTTACTTGGATTAAATGGCTGATTTAGAATGACTATAGTTTACTGCATGAACAAGTGCACTTTTGTTTGAAAAATGCCTAGTTATATGCACACATAAAGCACTTATCTATGCTCATGAATATATATCTTCCAGTTGCCTTTAAGGTACAAAGAACCTTTCTTCCCTCTGCCATTTTAGATTTAATTGTGCTTTGAACAAAGCAAATTCTGGATTTACTCCTGAGTAAATGAGCCCAGGAACTGGCTGATAGCTTACAAATAATTTATAATGAAAATGATTTTGGCCCTAAATTACAGCTTAGATTTTGGAAAGTTCACATTTGCACCGATTTTAATGTCCTAAACTACTTACAGATATTGTATTCTGCATGTGTAGAAATTACGGACTGCTAAATTCAACTTCTCATTGACCCTCATTTCTACACATGTAAATAACAGCGGATATTTCTAAAAAAAAACATTTAATCTTCTATGGGTATCTACACTATTTCAATAACACTGCTGCCTACTTATCTGGTAAGTAGGTATTTTATTACAATACAGTATCAGTCAGCATCATGCAAATCAAAAATTCAGCTGGTTTTCCTGCTGTTATGAAGACAGACTTGCGTCTTTTGCAGTTTTATGCACTCTGCCAGTTTTTATTCTATAGACAGCAAAAAAATGAGGACAAAGAATAAAACCATATTATTGTTCATCTCTTTTTTTCTTGCTCACATAGCTCACATACCAAAGCTGATTCTGTGAAAGGGTGAAGCCACCACATCTTGACCTCAGTTTATAGGCCAAAGCAATACTAGCAAATCTGCTAAAATGTGCAGGATCAGATATACCAACATGAAAAAGTAAGTAAGCATCATAATAAAACATATTTTTCCATCAATTTAATTTAATATAGATCAACACAATGTTATTATATGAATACTTAACACATTTTCTTTGTTGCAATATCTGTAGAGTACTTTAAATCTCAATGTACATATAAATGGCTTTTATAACAGGGGGGATCTGAATTTCTACTTTTGTCAGGAATATATTAAATTTACATTATCAAAATCCTTTACAGTTAGGATTCACCTTCTTTGTGTTAGAAATCATGAAAATTGAGTATTAAATAATCAGCATTAGTTCTTTGCTACAGACAGTAAGTTAACTGTAACCATAGTATCTCACTAATAATATAAAAATACAATGAGAAAACAGATAATATTTACTTACAATCTATTAATTATTTAACTTTTTGAATTACCATTATATATTTATAATCTCAATTATACACATAAATGCCCTCAATATTAAATGGGGAAATTATATTATCATTATTATTATTATTATTAAATATGGCACAACAAAAGCAATGTCACACTGCCTGTTTATAATGGATCACTAGTGCCCCCTTCTGATACAAAGTGCGAAAAGATACCGAAGTTTTGCACAGAGTATTTCATAGCATGTTCTAATATCTAGATATTTGTTTCATTTGCACGTTATTTTTGATGCAGAAAAACTATTAAAAAGCTAGATATAAACTAACCAACCTTGCATTCACAGTCCTAGGAACTTTCACTTTGGTTAGAGGAAGAAAAAAAGATAATTTTGAAAATAAATGTCATATATTAGTGGAAGTGTTTTATTAACATTTTATTTTTAAGTCTATCTTGCAGTATAACTTTTGTAAATAGCCTCAAAACACTGAATGTTTTTATTAAATTAATAATAACTCTTTACACATGTATAAGGGAAAAAATAAACTAGAGCGAGAGCCTAGAATTAATCACGCTAAATGTCATATTGCCAGGTTTCCTACAGAACTGTTGCCGATGTGAATAAGGACATGCTCATTCATTATGGCCCTTTCCCTTTGACTTAATATAAAGGGCAAAAGGCAGCGTGATAGATTTAAAAGATATTGTCTACAACATTGATTGCTGTATATCAATACTTTTTGTTTCTGCATCTTGATATTTTTTCATGTGCATGTTTTATGCTCATTACTTGCATTTTTGATACAATCTTACGTCTTCATTTGGATTGTATTTATTTTCTAGCAACTGCTAAAGGATTTAATTCACTTATTGCAGTATTAAGGAGAGTAAAAGCCCTGAAAAGGAAGAAAAAAAAAAAAAAAAAAAAAAAAAAAAGAAAGAAAGAAAGAAGAGAAAGAGAAAGAGAAAGAGAAAGAAAAAAGTTTCTTCATAATTTGAACATTTTCTTTTCTCGTGCAGACATATGAAAAATTTTGTACATGGAAATCAAATATAGGAGTTTTATAGTCATAATATTGTTTTTAATATTTCATTGTATTGATTTGGCATGCTCTATTCTATTCTTTGCATATTAATTGTAGTAGAGTTCTAAAGGATTCTGTAAAAATGGTTGAAGCAAATCGACAGCAAGGTTCAGTGACATGAAAACGGTCCCAGTACTTAGCTGGGAGCTATTTCAGCAAAGCCAGTCTACAGTACTTGAGACCAACACCACAAACAATACTGTTCACAATCAGAAGTGCCAACTTAAAACAGAATGATTAGATAGATCTTAAGAAGCTTGAAAACTAGCATTTATTGAAGTTAAGCATATGTTTTGGCTGTGAAGTGGCCTCTCTCAAATATTTTCATAATAATTCTTGAGAGAAATAAGGCTCTCATTTTATTCTGATGTATCTACTTTCTGCATCTGGGTAGTCTGAACATATTCAGTCTCACCATAATCACTTCACACACAAAAATCAAGAGATTCAGTTTTCTGACAGAGCACATTAGCTTCTGCTAACTATTGCACTAAATATATTTGGATCTATGCTTTGTGTCACAAATTTTAAGAGGCTGATTTCAAGAAATATGGCAAAAACAGAAATTGTAGACTTCATTGACAACTGCAGATAATAATTTCTGATTTTTGCCAGAAATCAGAAATGTGTTGTATATTTAGCAAAATCTTGCCTTCTTCAAACAGAAACCTTAAAATTCCTATATTATAGACCTTGTAAGTTCTCAGCCATGTCATGTTTTTCAGGCAAATCAACAATAAGAAATACATATGTTGTATACGTGTTCTCAAAATTCTCCATTTTGGTTTATTGGCCAAGTTGCCTTACTTGTCATTACACTACAATTAGAAATATATATATACATATATATATATAAAACACTCGGCTCTTTAAATAACAAATTCCAGTTTGCAAATTCCTCTGTGAAAGACAATTGCACTCCGAGACTGCCTTGCTCTGACTTCTCCATCAGCATTCCTGCTTGCATTTCTAAAAGTTCTCTAGCATTTTTAGTGCTGCCACATTTCAGAGCTTGGATTCTTTTTTACATTTGGCTAAGTATGTCCTTTCCTTTGCTCCAGAAAAAGACAGTGGGAGCCGTCTGAAGACAAACATCACGTTAATTAGCAACAGGTGATCTGGCTGTCCATGCCTGCCACCTGAGCCTGACCTCCAAAGGGCCGTGAAGTATGAGCACCAAAGGGGATCATTTTTGACAGTTGTTGGAGGCAAAGAGAGCACTGCAGAGAGAACTGAACCAACAAGTTTTGACTTTTCTACTCCAGGAGTTCATTGCCCTTCCAGCCTTGCACACTGCTTAAGGGCACTAGGCTACAAATCAGTTATACTGCCATCTGTTTACCTACTGAAACCCCATACTGGTAAAAAAAAAAATTATGTTGAAATACAAAAAAAAAAAAAAAAAGTTTTTGTTTTGTTTTGTTTTTAAGTAAACAGCTTAGGAAGGATTCAAGAAATCAGCTTTGACAAAACTGTGCTTCAGAAGCTCTTCAAAAGCAGGTTTTTAGTATGTGCAGATTATTACAGAGAAATATTACAGATGTTTCATATTTATTAAAATACTTTTAGCATCCATTTGTGAAGTAATGGGAATGATACAAAATACTACTGCATGTTCTCTCGCTTGGCTGAACTTTCCAGTCAGCAGCACTTTAATTTTACGGCTAATATTAAAACTTGCTAAAAAACAAACCAACAAATAAACATTTGAAATTGCAACAGTTTGCCAAATGTAAATGTAAATATAATTACAGTAGAGAAAACTCAGATGATAATGCAATAGCGTAAGGATCAGTCATCAATATAAATCATATGATAACTAATTTATATATATGTTTATATATGTATGTATATATAATTTAAATTAAAAGAGTAGCTTGGCAAACTTACATAACATAAACTTCTGAACTTGAATTCCAAGTGTACACTCCTGCCTCTCTGACAAATCTTGATTTCTAATAGCTTAGAAAATGTTTTAGTTAAGAAGGCTTATGTCTTTCAGAAACATTGCCTATCACCTGTTGTGTTTTTTTTAAACTATGCATTTCAACAACTTTAATTTCTTAACCACACCCCTCAATTCACTTAGCTTCCATTATCTGACAAGAAAACATGAAAAGTCCAGGCAGCAACACCTTCGTGCAAAATAAATAAATGAATAATAAAAATTCAGAAATGGCTCTTCACAAGCTCATCATACAATACAGTTAATGACTTCATGCGTAGGAACCAGACAGCGGCAGGAAAAAAAACACCAAGCAGAGTGCCTTGGTGTATTGGCTTTGGGTCACACACTAGGAGAACACACCACCCACAGCACATATGATAGAGCTCTGCACTCAAACACAGCATAAATTTCAGCTTCATAATGCACAGCTACTTTGCTGGTGGAGAGCTTGGGCTCTGCAGGCAACAGGAATACTTGGTATGAGTTGTGTGCTGTTTGAGTGGTACATGTAGATGCCACTGTCGCTCCTTTGCCTTCCCTGTTTCCATCTAGCAAGGTGTGATGAGGTTCAGCCTCATGGTGTGCTCAAAATCTGAGTTGCAGCTTATGTTCAGTCACAGTGTTTCTTGTGAACCCTCTAATCCATGTGATTGTCATCTTGCTTTTCTATAGAAAATGTCTTAATTTTAAGCATAATGGAAACAAGCCAGAAGGGGCGGGGGGGGGGGGGGGGGGGGGGGGGGGGTGGAGGGAAGAAAAGATGTGTCTTTCTTGCTTCAGGTAGGGCTTTGCAAAACCAGTAAGCAGAGGGGCCTTTCAGTACCACCTCACCCTGCTCCAGACCCCCAAATCCTACCTCCTCATCTGCATAGACCGCGCTCGCAGCTGCCACTCACCTGCGGCAACAGATCTCCACTGCTACTTACCCAGCTACAAGAAGTTGGGCCGCAACGAAGAGCAAAAGCTAAGGCCAAAAATTCCCCACTTCTGCAGGCCAGGGAAGCTTATGCAAATGAGTTCCAGGGCTTGTATTATTCAGCCGTTATTATGCTGTCCCCTGTAAGGCGCACGCTGTGGCAATTAGTCCCTGTGCAATGCCTCCAGGTGGGGCTACAGATCTGCTCCTGCTGACACAAATTGAGCATTCCCAGGAGTGAGAATTTGGCAGTTTCTACCTGTTAGCCAATGTTTGGCAATACTGCTCCATGGCTCCGTCATGCCCTGCCATAATTTTTTATGACGTTGAATTGTCCTTTTATACTACAGCTTTAACTTTCTCATATAAAGTACCCTAATAAATGAAGAGAAATTGGGAAACAATTAAAAGGCTGGCTTAGAAAACCAGGATACCAGTAGCTTAAAGAAAGAGAAGGAGCCATTAACTTGTTAGGGAAAACAAAGCAAAACAACAACAACAACAACAACAACAAAACACCTTGCCTTGCCTTGCCTTGAGCAAGATTCAAGCTAAGATTCTTCTAGCTCTCAGCCACATGCACAAGCTGCAAACATAGCTCCTCCAGAGGAGATCCTGGATGCCTGCAAGCATCCAAATGCACACAGATGCCTTGAGACTTTTATGAATTATAACAGCAGTCCTTCACATTACAATATTCACTAGTCTGTTTTTGGTAGCCATAATCCAAGCTCCTCAGTTTGCACTTCACGCTCAAGGGTAGGGGTTATGTAAATTAAATAATGTAAAGATACTGTAGGTAGCTGTGGGCATTTTCAGGTGGAGTCTGAGATTTTATAGGGAAGTCTATGCCAAGACTTCCTAGATAGAATTTTAAAAGTCCAGTGGAGGTAGCTAGAGTTTATCTGCCTTCATGCAGTCTTCCAGCTTTCTCATTTCTGTAATTGACTGTAAAGTTATAGTAGAACCAAAAGCTCAGTGGTAGCTGAATAGCTGCTGGAGTTGGTAAACTGTGCCTAGAAAATGGGGAAAGTGAACATTGCTCAAACTACTGCAGTGAAGATAATCACTTGTTCGTTATACCAAGCAAATTTTTTTGGATGCACTTTGGCGACTCTGTTCTTAAAATGAAGTAGAGAAATGCTTAAAATGATATTGGGAATTTAAAGTCTTTTGCTTGAAGATTCATTGCAGACTGTATATTGTTTTGCAGTTGGAAATATGCAACTGACTGTATAAATGCATTTATGCCCCTGTATGTCTGCTACATGTGAAGTCTAGAGGGATTATTCCATGGTAATGAGACCCAAGGAATTCCTCTAGCAGCATCTTGCATAAGTGAGAATCACATAATTTAAAGCTGGCCAGGGGCAGCTTTATCTTACATGCCATTTTCAAAATTGCTTTCCCCCCACTCCCTCTCTTTTTGTGAAAAGAAGAGCTATAACTGTACTCATTTTTGCTAGCTCCCTTCCATTTTGCATGTCCACTAACCCTTCTACTGAATGGATTTGCATCCTTCTAAAAACCTGTAAGTGGAATAAATGTTATTTCCTTAATGGACGAATACTGATTTTGCAGAACCAAAGTGGTAGTACTACACAATGCTTCCTTCAAGTCCATTAAATGAAACTGCAGGCTATAAGGTCTGTAAATCATAGCAGACTATGCTACCAGGGTACATATTCTTCCTCTTCTCTTACTCTCTTCTTCTTTCCTATAAAGCAGCATGGAAAGGGATGCTTTTCAGTAACACAGTAACTGTTCTTTTCATTAATTGGTGTGTATTTGTGCCCTCAGAAAAGGGAAAACGTGGTAACTGTTCCAGAGTTTCTTTTGCTGAAAACTGTAAACAAAGATATAGGGCCTTTCTGTCTGTCTGTAGCCACTCAAACCTGTGATAATTTATTTCTTTCACAGCACAGTAAATTAAAGCCCATGGTTCATAATATTCTATAATAATTTAATACTTTTCTTTTTCCCATTTAACAAAGCTGTTGCTTAACAATAAGGCATTACTTCTCCAAAACTAAAGCATGTATCTGTAAAAGATCTACCTTTGATTTGCTGCAGAGCTCTGGACAAAGCTCTTGCTTTAAGTGAATTTTCTCATCTTCAGTATTGCTTTAGAAACCTCCGTCTAGGCTAGACATGGACATAATACAAGGCTGCAATCGCTACACAGTAAAATGTACCTCTAACAACACTGGTATAAGATAGTGTAAACTATAAGACGAAAAACAAGTTTTACTGAATTTTTCATTCCATTTCAAATATTTTTCATGACAGCAATACCAATCAATCCAGCCTGTAGTTTTGCACTTAGGAGGTGAAATGTAGTATTAATGATACAAATTTAAAAAAGGCACCACTCTTCTGTCTCTATCCTTCCCTCCATCCCGAGCGAAGATAGCCAATGCAAATCAGCCAAAGAAAGAAGATATGAAAAAACACCTCTGTCTGGTCAGCAAGCAATTAACAGAGGGCTGCAGCCACAATACAACTCCAGGGCAGCAAAGAAATAAAATAATAATATTAATAACAACAACAACAACAAAAATAACAAAACAACAACGACGTGTACAGATACATTATTATTTTCTTTTATTTGTCCCCTGGTGAACACAAGTACTAACATAACTTTTATGACTTATTAAAAAGTTGAGAAAAGACAAAAAGTATTTCATGTGAGGGCTATAAGTGAATGCAAGGCAAGATTCATTTTAAAATAGTGTCATTAAAGGTTGGATGGAGCTTAAGGTAGCAGAGATGAAAGAATCATCCAAGACAGTATCTTGTTTAAAGTTAAAAAATCTCTACAGAATGATTCAGAAATACAGGGGTTTTAACTCATGTATATTAATTTAAATACGAAGCAACACCTCTACATTTCATTTCTTTTATTCTCAAACTAATCTTAGTAATTGGAAGGAGGGAGAAGCAAACCTTTTAAGCATTTCTAGCCTGATCTGGGGGTGGAAAAAGAAGCTTGTAGGCTCTGATAGTGACTGCCCCTTGAAAACAATAGTTAGCTCTGGAAAAGCACGGCAGTTTCAGCTGTCAAAAGCCCCAAAATCCCAGTGTCACCAGTTTGATCAGCTCATTGATAGGATATGCAAAGACCTGTTCAGAAACACAGGAGCAGCAGTGACAGGGATCGGCATGTTTGTGCGGTGTCAGTGTCAGGCAGTGAAAAAACAGGATAATTGACAAATTTGAAAAAGTAAAAATAAATCCCAGAACTTAATCAGAGCGAGTTTCAGTTATAAGGATAATGTCGTAGCTAAGGTCTACCATTCACTCTTCTGAAAGAATAGACAGTGTGGGCTATAAATACTGCATCAGTAAACAAAAAGAAAGAAAAAAAAGCAGGATAAAATCTTTCTAAACTGATCACATTTGCCATTTGGACACAGAAAAAAAAAATGGTAACTACAGAAAACAAATTTTGCTTTCAGTTCCTAATTCAAAACAAATATTTATTTATTCCAAAACATTTTTTATTACTTTTATTTGATGGCAGACATATTTGGTGTCTTACAATCCAAAAAAAGTCAGAGCTTTTGCTACTGCAAGTTTGTCACCGTTGTAAAAAAGTCGCCTGTAGAGAGGTATTCACTCAGGCTGAAGGTGAAAGCTTCAGGTTCGGTTTGTGTCTTTTG
>NC_049198.1:78387960-78395460 GCF_009769625.2 Cygnus olor | reverse complement strand
AACATGTTTTTTCCACTTAATTAAGCAGAGACATAGTATAATGATCCTCAAACCATTTACAAAATACCAAGGCATTCATGCTTCTCACATGCACTGAAAGGCACCTAACACTTTCCCAATATTTTTCCCACCATAGGGTATCACAGGGAATATCAGCATGAGCATCAGTGCACACAGAAAACACAATTTAACATCCTCATTGAGCCACCTGCTATGAAACCAGCAAACACGAACAGGGTACGAGCAGTTGCACTTTGCAGAAGAGAGCATCACACTGCTGACACAGAACTTGCTGAACCTCTCACCTCAATGCTTTAAGGGCATGTGAGCTTTCAGCTTGCAGAATTACTTTACAACACTGAGGAAGCAATACCTGTTTGAAAGCATAACACAAAACCTGAACACTACAGGAAAGGTCTAAAGAAAAAAGAATGAGCTCCACAGTCTTGTCACCGTCACATCAGAGGCACATGAATTTTACAATCCTTTGTTTCGTTTCGTTTGTTTTGTTTCGTTTGTTTTGTTTAGGCCAGCTCCTGAAACAAAATAGTAGCTGCTATCATTGCTCATTCTTTAGCTGTAAATGCAGCCAGCACTTTTAAATCCCATATTCGTTCTACAATTCTGCGTTGCAACACAGCATTTAAGTAGCAGTATCCACCTAAATTCTATTCAGAATAATTCTACTTCTGCTATTAGCAACAGAGCTGAGGAGAAGAGAAAGAAGAGGAACCACTGTCAAAATAAACCGTATTAAAACAATGCTTTCTGGTTGAGTCTCAAGCCACCGAGAGCACTTGGCATTTATTCTTGTTAGCATCAACAATATTATGAGATTTTTGGACAATACACATTATAAAAATACTTCATTCTCGTTACTGTTCACAGTGGCACAAAACAGCACACACAGATGAAAGAGAAGACACAATACCTTGTTAATTTTTTTCATGATACACCAGAAAGTCATGGCATTTCCCCTGACCTCAAAGAGAGTCCTGCATTTGGAGTCTCTCTCCTTTTTTTAGATGATTCAGCCAACCATAATATCCATATGATATCACGTGTGTCCTCAACGAAATAAACAGGCCCATAAACGTCACTTGTCAGTTTCAGGTGTCAGCTGTAAATGTACCTTTTTGACATTCAACTCATCTTGACTACTCTATTTCTTGAGTACTACCAAGAAAATCAGTAGGATTACTCACTGAATAAACTATGTTCAACATTGAAGTTAATCTGTGGGAACAAATTTTGTTCATATTCTATTGGAAAATGTGACTTTGTTATATTATCCCATATAACCTTGTCTGTTGTGGTATGCATATTTCAATACACTGAAGCAGTCCAGCAAAACGTGGACACGAGTATCTCCGTAAAGCTGAAAGTCAGTCTTGCAAATGAAGATCCAATACAACTCGAAAAAGTCTGTCATGTCCCTCAGCAGTCTTCTTGGCAAATTTATTAAGATTCTTAAATTGTTGAAGCTGCAGACTACTCCAAGTGGGATTTTATATCATATTTTAACAAGGCACCTATGTACCACTTACCATGGTTTTACAGACCACTAGGCTGGGAACCACTGTTTTTTAATTTGATGTAAGTCGCATTTCACACGCATG
Source organism: Cygnus olor (assembly GCF_009769625.2). Classification (NCBI taxonomy): domain Eukaryota; kingdom Metazoa; phylum Chordata; class Aves; order Anseriformes; family Anatidae; genus Cygnus; species Cygnus olor. The sequence goes on along the minus strand of NC_049198.1, from coordinate 78,393,841 downwards.
CAGAAACACATATGCAAATTGTCTTTTTACTCAATATAGTCAATTAGAAATGTTTTATTAAAAAAAAAAAAAAGCAAAATACACTAAATGAACAGGAAACAGTTCATTGAACTTAGAAATTTACTGGAATATATATATTTTTTTTTCTTAACTTTTACTTGCATTGGTAAAAATGACCTATCATAGACCAATTTTCCACTGTTTCCACTCCTTTGTCTTGGTTGCTCATTGCATGCTCTCCTTCTGCAACTTTCCACTTGCAACAAGAGAAAGGATTTAAAGATCAAAGAATATTGATCTTCATTCCAAAGTCAATGCCACATCTCCTAATGTGTGCATCAAGGAACACAAGTTAATTTACAGTCATGCACATGAGGGCATGCAAGACAAACCTATCATCTCTATCAGAGCTACTGTCCAAAAACAAAAAAGTCCAAGAGGCCAAAACTGACTCAAGAATGCTGTATTAACTATTAATGCAAAATGGAAAAACTGAGCCATTTAGCAGAATATAAATGCAAATGCATCATATTTGTATTTTCATTCCAGTTTTCCCCAAGCAATTTTTTTAAGACACTACACCTCAGCACATAATCTGTTTTTCTAAGTTCTGCATGCCTTGTTTGCTCTTAAAAAGACTACTGTGATCATTTCTTATTGTTCTGGAGACTATATAGTCTTTATTAATTAAATCTAATGCTAAAAGGACTTGTGAAATGATCTTCTAAGAACATTTTTACATGTTCATATGAATAATTTTACATATTTCATCAGCTATACTTTGGTATCACGGTGGCCCTTACTCATGCTGGAGATTCTCAACTAAATGAAGCAGATTTATCTTTACCTATTTCTGTAGTTCTTTAAAGAATATTTGCCATCAGTTAAAATGTGTTGTTGCAAAAGTGACAGTGATTTAATTTTTAATTTTATTATTTATTTAGTCTATTTTAATTGATTATTATTTATTTTATTATTTCTCTTTTTCACAAAGGTGAAAATACTACTAAAGACAGCTGTTCATTATTGCAGTATTCAGGGTAGGGAATGAGAAACTGAAGGGTAAAAAAGTAAGTGAAGGGATTTTGTTGTTGTTTTGGTGTATGATATGTTCAAAAGATAAAGGTTTTGTCCATAAAAAGATTATAGAACTATACCCTGCTGCTTATAAAACTTAAGACATATTTTTTCTATGCTTCCAAGGAGTGTCATTTTGTCACTCTAACTCGTCCTGAGCAATATTTTATATCAGGATTACAACAAAATTTTCTCTGTGTTAATAAATGGTAGAATAAAATAGGTTCCTTTTTATTAACTGCTTTTAGAAGTCTGTTTCTCTAAAATGTATTTTTAAATTTAGAATTATTCTCCTTTTGTCACAATCCTCTCCCCTTCAAATCAAAATGGCTGATATGTAAAAGTTCACAATAGGTGATATTTCAAAGGCTGATCCTTGGGAAAAAATAAAACAGAATATCAAGCAACCAGTTACCCAATTCCACTATTTCTTGGGATGGGAAGATTAATACAAAGGATATGAATGATAGCAAAGTATGGAAAGTTACTTAAATGCTTTTTAAACCTACTTTATACCCAGCTATGAATATGCTATGAATCCATTGTTCAAGAAAGCTATTCTTTCTGACAAAATAAGTGAAATTTCTCTTGATTGACAGCTATGATAAAAAGTTCTCCCTGGCATCAGTGGGACCAGGATTTCTCTACAGGGATCTTTCCTGCTTCTTATTTGCTACCCATTCAAAAAGCTATTACCTGTATAGCTAGTTGCTCCAGCATGTAATGGAGTGACATTTACTTTGGGTGAGGATCCACAGTAATATTTGGCTGGTTGTGAATAAACTGCTCACCTACCTTCAAATATCTTTATGAGTGATAATACAGTGCTTTTCCTCTCTTTCGCACACACACATAATATCATATTATTGGATCTCACTGGTTATGAGAATGCTTACAAAAACCTCTTAGGTGCCATATTATGAACATGAATTAATGACATTTCATTAATGTGGTAAAACTTTTTTTTTCTTTTTTTTTCTTTTTTTTTTTTTCTTTTACATGGGCAAGAACAAGGTTAAAGTTTAAGCTGGTTAACTAAGAGAAGATGAGGAAGATTAAAGAAGGATAACATTGATGAGCTAAAGAAATAGATGTAAGAGGAGCTCTTTCACACTCTACAATATTTGACAGAAATTATAGCATAATCTCAAATTATCAAGACTATGCAGGCACATCACTTATTGATTTTTTACACAGAATGAATTTGTCTATTTGTGTGGTATATGTCACATTTGTCACACAGATGCTCCAGAAATCACTGTGGCATCAGATCCAACTCTAGGTTTAGTTATCCTAGACTAATTCTGATCTTTCTAGTATGTCTCATGGGTTTGCTAAAATGACATCTGCAAAGGCACATCTGCAAAGCCACAGTCCCTTTATTCATAAGTATTTGTCACTTAGCAGATACTTCAAACTTTGTAGAGTCTTTTCTTGACCATATGAGGTTGACCTTTTTAGAAGAGTGTCCTTCCTGTGAAAAATGTAGGTTGCCTTAGGACTCGTGGACCACTACTCTGTCAAGCAAATAATAACTAATATCTTAGGTTGCAGCACATCAGCATCTGAGGAGTCACATGCCTTTAAGGATCTTGCTGTAAGGGAATTATTCCCTCACTTTGCATCCACATATTGGGATTGGCTGACAGTCTCAAAATCTTAATCCTATTCTTGTGTGACTAGACAGCATTCCTGACTAACAGTTGAACATCTGAGAAAATACCATCATCATCACCTCTCCAGCTGACAGAAATAACATTTGGGAAAGTGAACAGTGAACCTGGTTTTATTTTCCAGGAAAAAAAAAAGGAAAAAAAAAAAAAAGACTGAGTCAGAATTTCTTGCAGAGTTATTTTTTACTCTGGTGAATTAATAAATTCTTTTACTGCTGTTTTTGGATATTTATATTAATTTGGATATAAAAAGTAGAGCTCCAGTTGGCATGAGGACAATTCTGAACCATATTTTTCCATATTACCTTGTAGTAAACTTCCAGACTACTTTATCTGCCCGTATTACTTGTTACTGTGCAGAAATATGCATATATGTACAAACCTTAACAGCTTTTCAGCAGAAAAACAAGGATTAAAGAGAATTTACCTTTTCATCCTTTCTATCATTATCAGCCAGCATGGGATGTGCTCCTGTATTACATGAAAAATAACATCCCCTGCTTCATCCCCTTTTAGAGTAGAAGTTCTACTTCATTATGTGTACCCAGATATATATTAAATAAACATATTCCTTCTGTTTATTAGTTCTTTATGTACGATTAATACCATAAATGAAAACAAAACAAAACAAAAAAACAAACAACAACAACAATGAAAACAAACAACAAAGAAAAAAATAAAACCAAACATTCCAGAAAGTTTGGCAGTCCATACAATTACATGCAAAATAAATGCTGCATAGCTGACTATAACTTTGGACAAGGAATAACATTTACACACAAGCTTAATAAACAGGCAGGTCAAGTAAGATATAAGAACCATGTCCATTCTGCGTAACTCCCCTTGGGTGCATAAAGAATGGCTCTATATAGTCTGGATAGAAGCCACTTGGAGGCAGAAAGATTAGCTTTTATTAGCTGAGGGCCACTGAATAGTTTTAGAGTTTTAGGTGTATCAATAGCATTTTTATCATCACTGGAATAAAGGTGAAATGGTCTTAGTATTAGTATTAGGAATAAATCAGATGCCAACCTTTTTTTTTTTCTTTTTTTTTTTTTTTGTCTTTTCAATGTAGTTGGGGTCAACAAGAAAAAAAGACACAAACAACAAAAAACAGAAACACTACAAGACAAAGAGTAACCAAAACCAAAATGAAATGTTTATGTTGCAGTTCCACAGAACATCTGAAGTCCTTCCTACTGGTGGGAGAAAACAGTTCCTTCCCAACCCACTTTAGCTTTTGAATGTACAGCAAGATGTTTTTTACTCAGCTGAAAAGTCTCTAATTTAGGAGCAGACTGAGAAGAACAATGAACTTAAGTCACACAAATTCTCTGTGAAGTTCTAATGTCATAGTAGTCCTACACCACTTAATTGAAGGAGTGTTGATGGATTTCTCATGAAATATTCTATCATTTTTATACTTCAATGGTTGTTGTAATATTCCAAAATATTTTTTTTTTATTCAACAGTTCATTTTTTCTCTTTTCAGAAAAATAAATAAACATTTCTGCTGTGGTTGAAGCAAACTATGGATTTCTTTGTTGCCTTTTTCAATTCTTCTTTTTCTTTTTTCCTTTTTTTGTACCTGAAAATTTTGTGTTTTTTTTGTTTGCTTGTTTGTTTGTTTTGTTTTTCACAGACCTGTGGAATCATTTTCTCCATTCTTTCAATATTATAGATTTTTAAAAACACATTAATATGTAGGTGGTCTTACATATGTAAAGTATACTCCATAGGTTGAATTCTGATATTTAACCAAAAAGCTACATGTGCTGCACTTAAAACTTACACAATGAGGAATCTGCAAGCAGAAGATAACCTTACCAAGACCCTGGTGATAAAAACAGTTGTGAAAAGTGATGTAATACCACTGGCTTACAATATTAGAAAATATTTTTAAATAAAAAAATAAATAAAAAATACAATGCTAGAGTTGCCTATGTGAATCACTATTTGTGGTGAGCTTCCCAAAAGTACTACACATTGTATAAAGCCTGTTTTTAAAATATGTAATTAATTATTGAATAATAATCAGAACACTTTCAGTTTTAAAGAGCAAATTAAATTCAGGCAGGTTTTTGGAACACTTTCAGACAGGAATGGTCATCTGCTTGCAGACAGACTGTGATGCTGTTGCAGCTGCTTCTATTCATTATACTGTATTTCACGTTTCCTTCACTGTCAACCTTTTATGCATTGAATCAACAGAGCTAGGGAAGGACTGACTATAGGAGCATGTTGCTGAGCTGCTCTGGGCTTACAGCTCTGCACATGAAAGCAGAATATGCCCTAAAATGAAACACAGAAAAATTTACTGAAAAAAAAAAATCTTTCTGTTCATTCTTCTCCTGGTTTTATTTCTTCAATTTCCTCACCTATGGAATGAAGCAGAAACTTTCTTCTGTGGCATTGGTTGAGAGTTAATTTCCAGGATTCCCACTTTGATTCTTCGAAGTTCCAGGGAACCCACAATCCTGCCAAGAGGAAAATCATTTAGAAAATCTCAGCTTTTGTAAATACGATGCCATCCAGCAGATTAATCAGACTTTCAAACCAAATAGCTAAGGGATTTGGTAAAGAGTTATAATAAACCAGAGTGTTAAAATATACATATATATATATAGATATAAATGCTTCCATTACAGGAGGGAAACAATTCATGCCTAGAATAACTGCATTATTAGCCACAGCACTGTGACCTCTCACCTCAAGTGATAAAGTACACACATCAGAATTGACAATACATACTCATGGTTGATCATGGGTGCCAGTTATTGATCCAAGGGAAAAAAAAAAAAAAAGAAATAGGGAAAAGGGAAATGGGAAAAAAAAAGGGAAAAGGGAAAAGGGAAAAGGGAAAAGGGAAAAGGGAAAAGGGAAAAGGGAAAAGGGAAAAGGGAAAACGGAAAAGGGAAAAGGGAAAAAGAAAAAGGGAAAAAGGAAGAAAAAGGGGAAAAGGGAAAAGGGAAAAGAGAAAACGGAAAAGGGAAAAGGGAAAAAGGAAAAGGGAAAAAGGAAGAAAAAGAGGAAAAGGGAAAAGGGAAAAAGGAAAAGGGAAAAGGTAAGGGAAGGGGAGGGAAAGGGAGGGAAAAGAGAAAAGGGCAAAGGGCAGGGCAGGGCAGGGCAGG
>NC_049198.1:78384465-78387760 GCF_009769625.2 Cygnus olor | reverse complement strand
CCCATTGAAATTAATTAGAAGTGAGCAGATTATTCTCTCAGCTTGCCTTAAGAAGCCTCAAGCACCGAGTATAAATGACAAAAGCAATGGGAGGAGGGGAAGACAGTAAAAGCACCATAAACCTTTTAAACAAAAACAGTCTGAGCAGAATGTGTGTTTGAGTTGCAACAGCCAAAAGATTTGGGTGCTTTGTGGAATATAATGCATACCAATACACAAAGCTTATTAAGAGTACTCAAGCCATTTGGGTTACATTGTAAGCAGGAATTACTTCATAAACCTATACTGTGAAGTATAGGTGTAAGTTACTGTGCAGGCACACAGTTAAAAAAAAAAACAAAAAAAAAAAAAAAAAAAAAAAACAAGCATACACACACACAAACAAACACAAAAGATTAAAATAAAATAAATAAAATAAAATAAAATAAAATAAATAAAATAAAATAAAATAAAATAAAATAAAATAAAATAGAAAATTCCGTGATTTGTTTCCCAGAATTGTGGAATTGTGGAATCAAGCCAGAGATAAAATTTCAGCATTAGCATCTGAAGTTAACAGCAGATATACAATGGTATTGAATATGCCTTAAAATGGTTAAGGCTCCCTTTCCATGGATAGTCAAAGGCAATCCAGATTTCAGTCAGATATATTGAAAGTATCTGCAATGCAAAGCTATGAAGAATAGGTTCCCACAAAAACTTAAAAAATCCATTTGGCCAGCCAAAAGTCTGCCTTTGGTATTTTTCCATTTCCATTTTGAGGTACTTGAATACCTTTACATTTACTATACTAAATTGTAAATCAAAGAAGATTGAATCATATCTCCTCATTTTTAACAATAATACTGTGGTTCCTAAAAGGAATATTAGTTGTCACCTAACTGATAATCTCTGGAAGCACTACCAAAGTCATGGCTTTCCATTGAAAGTGATGACCACTTTATTACAGCCACCTCAGATAAGCAGTAATATGAGTTTTACAGAGCACTCACAATGAAATGCAATCACGGACACATTTTCGTTGTTATTTGAAATTCCATCCATACTTCTTTAAAATTCTGAGCTTTCCATTTACTGTATTTCAGTTCGAAATGTATAATTTTGAATTGTCATTGATGATTTGGGTAAAACTTTCATTGCACCCAAATTGGAAGAAAAAAATCTTTCAATATTTACACAAGTATTAAAAAAAAAAAAAAAAAAAAAAAAAAAAGGCTCCAACTTAAACAACAGAAGCAATAGACAATAGTGTATTTTCGACTAAATATATCTTTTTCAGATAGGTTATTTGCAGCAATGAAAGTTTAACTCTGTCCCTCATAAAATGAATGTACCTAAAACATATGAAATCTTTTCAAGAAATTCAGAGTCTGTGAAAAACAGAAATCATTATGAAGACAGAATGAAAAAGAGCATTCATTTATGATAATACAATGCAACTTATTTTTTCTGTAAAAAAAATTTACCCTCACAAGATTATGGATGGCAGCATCAGATTTCCATGTTCTTCAGTTCTCTTCCTTCTTTCCTGGTTAGTTGACTGTAGTTTATGAAATCCAGTGCCCCAAAAATAATGAAGTGTCAATTTCTGCTTTCTAAGTGGATATATATGAAGATCAGTTTTGCTATCTACAAAAGCAGGATCCACTTCAGAACCTCACATAAAGTTCATACTATTGCTTTTCAACTTTTCACTTCTCATTGAAACATTTTCTGTATTAGATAGCCAAACAAGGTCGGTGCAAAGATCCTTTTAGGCTAGTATTTACCTCTGACCATAGCAAATAGTTAGGACAGTGACCCTGAGGAGGAATCAGTAATGGCACTTGCCAGTAACTAATGCCAAGAGAAGACAGTAAGACCAAGGCAAGCATGTAGTAATACCAGCTACTTCATTCTCCCAGCCTCCAGTCATAAGTTCTTCTTGAAATATGTGTTGTGTCTTTTTATTTAATAATCTTTTTTTTGATTATTTTTTCATTTCTTTTCCTTTTTTATTTCCTTTTTTTTTCCACTTTAGCATACCCTAAGGAAAACACCACTGAGGATGACCATCTAACCAAAAGTGAAACAAATTTACTCTAAGGAGCCAAATGTTCACACTGTCGTGATGGGTTCCAACAATGCAAATACAAAATGGCTCAATCCACCTATTCATCCAGTTTTCAAGATAACAAAGTCACCCTTATTAACCCACAATATTGTAGTTCATGAGTCTACATTATTCTAGATCAGACCTAAATTCTTGGTATTTCTGTTCATAATTATGTGCATATTCTGCACATTGCTATACTAATATTTTTGCAAATTTAGCTACAAGAAAAATGAGAGAAAAAATGTAAGGTCAATTAGGTAGTATCTTCCAATGTTTTGTGCCCATGCTCTTGATAATAGCCAGAAGTCCAAAACCAATGACAATTACTACAGCACAAAGATATTTAGAGATGACTTTAAAGACAAAGAAAGCAGCCTTAAAGAGATGAGATTTTACATCCAGTTCAAAATTAAGAACCAAAATAAAGCTTTATATTACTCATGATTTCTTTGGAAGTTTCTTTAACATATATATATATATATAATATATATATATTACAATGTGATTATTTACATGCTGTGCTAAGTATATTAAAAAAAATAAATAAAAATAAAAAGTAAAAAAGTAAAAGATGTCATCCCTGCCAGGAGGACTTTATGATCTAATTTTATATATCACCTCAAGGTAGAACAGGACAGGAAGAGCAGGCCTTTCAATAGTTAACTTTTACAATTTATTGGAACTGTTCATATGCTTTGCTTGTTCTGCTCCATGTTATTTGATTGTCTTGCCCAGGTCCTGTTCTCATTTCCTGTTTTATATGACTGTGGGGCAAAGAAAACTTTTGACTGATAACACCTGTACTGGAAAGGGATGTGCATCTTCTGAAGAAATGAGAAAAACCGAAAAAGACATTTTCAAATTACAGGACGAGTGAATGCATTGCAGGGACACTGAAGAAACCTCAGAAGACCAAAAGAAGATCTGAAAAAAATAATAATAATAATAATTAAACCTATAAATAACAGTAAACCACTGAGATCTGATAGGCAGATCCAAACACAGCTGTGCAAAGACTTTTTAAAAATGCAGTACAAAGTCAGGAAAAGGTCTTCAAGATAGCATGATGTGGGAAGGTGAGTGTTTGGATCACATGGAATAAGAGCATAGAAAACAGAGATAATGGGGATGAAGTATTCTGTAGATAAATTGACTAAACTCAAATGTTTTGACCATAGTGGCAGTGGCAAGTGGATATAC